>NC_077230.1:49902541-50112541 GCF_027887165.1 Monodelphis domestica
TATGTTTCTAAAACTTAAAGCACTTTATAAGTGGTCTTCTTAAATAGGAGGTGGCTTCTATGAAGCTGACAGAGGTCTCTAAATAAAACACTATGTCATGGATATTTTAGCCATGAGCTATTTTACCCAATGCTTTGTTAATTAGACATTTATATTTCAATAATTTAGTATTCAGTCCTGTGTTTATAAGATATAATTTCCTCATTTTTCTGTGACTGGGAAAATTCTGTTTTAAATAAATGTCACTGTTTCATTGAATCTTCAGATTTAAAACACAATGGGGCCTTTAAGATCATCGTTGTGAAGATTAAATTAAATCTCTCCCCTGATTATGAAGATTAAATTAACTCCCCTGCCCATTTTTAGATTTAATCACCAAGAGTGTAAACACCCTACTTACATTTGAGTGGGGAGGTCTGTGACCCATGTGTATAATAGTGGGTGATGAATCAGAATCAACTGACTGCCACCTGCGCAGTCCTAAGCAAAGCTTTAGACTATGATTTGTCCATGTAAAGAGTGGAGGAAGGCACAGGAAGTGATGGAAAAGAGTCTTTAAAAGGGAGTTATAACTTCCCATGGAGGAGAATCATCTGCGATTCATGAGAGATTTGTCTGAGATCTTCAGAGAGTTCTAATTCTGTTGAAGTTCTGAGTTCAAGTTGGAGGCTGGTGAAGAATCTGCTGTCTAGACCTGAGACCCTGTACGTGGTGAGACTGTTCTTGAATCTCTCCCCTTTGGACTGACATGTGGTGAGTGAAAAAGGCATTCCTGGATTTTCTGAAGAGAGTAGCCTCAGGAGAGACCTATCCTCTTGAGAGAGTCTCCCTGAATCCCCAGATCTGAGGCTACAAGGGCCAAAGCCACTCCTGTTAAGCACTAAACTCCCCCGCCAGTTTTTGAGCCAGGAGTCAAAGCAAAATACTTAGTGCTTAGGCTAGATATCTTATCCTATCCTTTTTCTGATTTTCTAACTACACTCTTTCTATATTTTGTCATTAGATGGTAAATAAATCTCCTTGGAATTAATTCAATTCCTGGCAACCCTAATTTTGAATAATCCAGCCCAACCTTTTTATAATTAACCCCTTTCCCCATCACATCTTCTAAAGTAACTCATTTATTTTAAAAATCAGAAAACAGGAGCTGAAAGTTTAAGTTACTTGCCCTTAAAGACTAGGCATATTTTAAGGTTCAAACTTAAATATTCATACTCAAAGTTAAATGTTCTCCTTAAACTTGGGCAAGGGAAGTCCCCCTTACCCTTTTTGGGTCATGCAGGTGATGTCAATCTGTGTGAGTCCACTTCACCAGGTCCCCTGCTTTACCTGTGTCACCTGCATAAACTACAGGACTGAAATATCAGAGTAATCCTTCCACTTATATAGCAACCACATTCCTATGATATGTACTCTCATGAGGACAAATATCCTTCTTAGGATCCACAGTAATTACCAATCTCCTATAATGGCACTACACTTGACCTAGTGGTGAAAGAGAGGATAAAAGAGGCTAAGCAAAAAGTGTTGGTCCTCTCTGTGTCTGGCATCCTGAAAAGAAACTTGCTCCTGAGGTGACTACTGGAAGCACCCACCTAGGAAGTTATATTAGGCTATTTAAACTACATCTTCATATCTCTCTCTCTTCTTTTACCTAGCCAAGTAATTTTCATAAACTTTATTAAAATCTAAGGACTAATATTCTAATTTTACAATAAGAGTTTGGACACAATGACAGTTTGGCGACCACGAAGGGAGATTTCTCAAGACAGGTGAGAAATATTTTTTACAATTATTCCCCTTCTAAGTTTTCCCCATCCTAGAGGATGTACTCTTTTGCAGTTATTTTCCCTCTAAGATTTTCCCCTCTCTACCTCATCCTGGCAAGTCTGGCTCCCTTCCCCCAGGAGTGCTGTGATTAGATCTAGGCTGTAATCCTCAGGCTCTGGCCTCTCCCAGAATCACTCAGGCTTTCCTTCACCCACACCTTAGGTTCCTGCTTTTTTTTTGGGGGGGTGCTCCACCACCCTTCTTGGAACTGAGGACTGGCAAGCTCTCCTCCTCAGCATCTCACTGGTTCCCTATTCTGTGATTCTGACCTGAGGCCTCTGTGGTATTGTGCCACCAAGGCTCCCTACCCCATCCATTTTCCTGCTTTTTGCCTTCCCATTTTTTTTGGGGGGGGGGTTCCAGGAGTACAGCCCAAATTCAGCTTAAACTTCAGCTCTGTCTATTCTCTGCTCAGCATCTCCTGGTAGTGTGGGGTTTTCCTTAATGGACTTCCCTGACCAGTAGGGTCCCACAAGGGAAGGGGCTCACCTTTGTGATGGGACCCGAGGAGAGGTAGGAACCGAGAACCAGGGTGGAAATGAAAGACACTGACAAATCAGTGATTGGATAGGGCAGGCAACCCCTATGATTTTCCTTAAGGCGGAAAATGAGGATAATGGAATACAAGGTGGTTGAGGAGATTAAGATAGAGAATGCAGGCCGAGATGGTTAAAGCCTCGGGGAAGGAGAAGGTCAAGAAGAGAGAGACATAGTCATAGAGGAGCCCAGTGGAGCTCCATGGAAGGGAGAAAGGCCAAGAGGAAGTTCATGGGATTGCCTCTGAATTTATTCCTGTCCTGCTTGGGCGGTACTCCCAAGGACGTAGTAACCACATCACAAAGTATAGACAATTAAGATTGGGTGGCAAGGTAGAGGGAACACCTTTGGGCGTGTAGATTGCAAACCGCGCTTTCCCGGGGAATTGAGTCCGAGCATGTTAATGAGTTTGTCTTAGCCAAGGGCCGCATGGCCAGTTCAAGGTTACATTCACAAGCCTCATTGGTATAACCTTATGCTTGGAGACACAGTAATCATACAGTCATCTATATTTCATAGATGTGAATATGCTTGGGATGCTACATATCCCCCCCCCTTTTTTTTTTTTTTTAAATGAAAGGTGGTTGATATAGAAATGTGACCAAAATTAAAAATATAAAAATCATGTAGTATCACCAATTGATGCTTCAAGTGATTAACAATAGATATTCAAAATATATTGCCAAAGCCTTGGCTGAAAAAAGTGTGATTATCAACAATAATAAAATCTTCCTCTTTGCTCATAAAGATTATTGCAAAGATAAAATGTGTTCTTAATACTAAACAATCAAAATCAAAGATAAAAATTTTTATAAACGATTAAAAATAATGACAAAAGTAATGAGAAAATAGTTTTCACTCTGATTGTCCTGAATTATTGAGGTAGTAGTCCCATAGAACATAGGACGGGTGCATTAGATTATCACCCACACACAGTTAGGATTACAAGAAGTTGCCAGTGCTTTTGTAGCAAGATAAAAGATGACTGTATCTGGATATGAAGGGGAATTTCCTTTTTCTCCCTTGTACTGATTATGCATTTTAGGGATACACCCGCCTAGATGCCTGCCACATGGCAATATGGTTGGCCAGCAAGAGCAGCAGGGGTCCCTGCTCAGGCCTCTACCTCTCAGCAGGGGGCTTCTGGTTTGCCAGGCTGCTGTACTCTGGGCTATGAGGGTATCTACTAGTGCTCAGGCTCACACCTGGCTAATCCTCCTGGGCCTATGCTTCAAATCCCTGCAGGGACCCCACTCAGCCACTCAACACTGACACTGGGCCTCTCTAACATCCCAGCAGGAGGTGCTACACTCTGGGTTGTGGCCAAGGGTGCATAGCATCCAGTGCACACTCCCGATGCCTCAGCCCTCACTGGGAACTACCACACTGACCTGGCCCAATCTAGATTGTGCTTGAACCATAGGCTGCCACTGTGAGGAGGTGGCTGTGGCTGCCCCTGCCCCACTTTTCCTGTGCCCTGCTTGGGAAACCCTTTGCCACCCCAGTACTCGCCTTGCATTCAAATGCTGGAAATCTTGGTTGCTTCTGCACATGCACTATTTCTTTTCTCCATTCCCAACTCTTCAACATGTATGACTGAGGTTGTCTCACTAGACCAATTCCCTTTGCCAAGGACCCCACAGGCCAGCATAGCACCACCTACTGGTTAACAGTAAAAGTGCAGGCAATTTAAAAATAAAATAGAAATAAAAATAAAATAATGAATAAAATTAAATATAATTAAATAACTAAAATTACAATAACTGATTAAGTATGTTTGATTCTACCATTCAAAGAAAAATAATAAATATGCAATATTGATTAATTGGGTATACCAATTCAGTGGTCCATCATTTCAAAAATGTTATTGCCTTGCATTGCTTTCTTATTTAACTTTATTCCAGCTTTGTTGCCTCCTATAATAAACTTAAATCAAGTTTTGTTTCCTTTTCTTTGTATTAGAGTATTGGGAATGTTTTGGGATTCTTTAACTATTTGATTTCATAGTGGTCTTTGCTGGGCCCTAGCCCCAGGACCACCCAGCTGCTGCTGGGCTCATAACTCTCTCAGCAACAACAGCTCTAGCAGAAACCCCAAACAGATAGGGAAGAAAGATTAGGGATATTTCTAAATTCATGGAAACAAAATTATACCTTCTGACCAGATAATCAACTAAGTCCTTTTTGCATTATAGGAAATACTGCAACAAATTAGAGAAACTCAGGCAGAATCCCCAAGGGTTTGCCTCTCTAATGGTTAGGGAGCCCCCCTCCCAACAGTCAGAAAGCATTCTGATCACTAGATTCTCATGAAGAAATGGGACAGTAATGCACTACCAGGTGTGAGATGGTAAATCTGCTTAGCTTGTCTAAGGTACAAGATTTGGTGACATTTCAAACACTGGAATGTTGCAGCTTCCTGAACACAGCTCACCTACACAAATTGGGTAAGGTTGGCAGGGGAAGGGAAGAGTAAGCAGTAGAAAGGAAGAAGGGCTGGAGCTAAGCACAGACAGATTCATACTGCCAAGGCAATAAGGGCTTTACTCTTTTTTAGATCTTTAAAAAATAAAAACAAAGTACCACTTCAAATTTAGACAGTGCTAGTATTACAAAAGTTGGGAGAAAGCAACCATTACTAGGGATGATTAATTTGCACTCTGTCACTCTTTTCAGGCTCTAGTGATGTCTGGGCTCCTGGCTATTTTGTGCTCTACAGATATGGTCCAGCTTTGATGTTCAGAACCACCTCATTTTTATGTGAGTGTGAGTATTCAAGCACACATACACCCTCACACACTAAAAAATGAAAACAGAAAAGGAAAAAAGGGAATATGGTCACAGAGATATCTAAACAAATACAAATTAGTATAAATATTACAAGACAAAGGAAACTGAAACAATGCTCAATAAGTATGAAAATTACAAGACAAAGGAAACTGAAACAATGCTCACTTAAGCAGAAGACTTTATAAATTCCCAAGAAAGCAAATAAATATAGCAGAATATCCCCATGTAAATAAAGAGAAAAAATAAATTTTGAAAGAATTTAAAAGGAAGCAAATGTTTTTTGCAACAGGAATAATTAGAGTAGAGAATTTTGAATCTGTTTTGTTAGAAAGAGGAAGAGTTCTTGACTTAACAAATGACAAAGAGATTCACAGGACAAAATACAGATAATTTTTATCACAAAACAATGTAAAAATAAAACCAAAGATCCCAGCTTTTGGAACAAAAATTCACTATTTGACAAAAACTGCTGAGATAACTAGAAAACAGTATGGGAGAGATTAGATTTAGATCAACATCTCACACCCAACACCAAAATAAATTCAGAATGGGTAAATATAAAGAAGGAAACTATAAGCAAATTAGGTGAACATAGAATAGAATACTTGTCAGAATTACCTGTCAGATTTGGGAAAGGAAAGATTTCAAGACCAAGCAAGAGTTAGAAAAAATTACAAAATGTAAAATAAATAATTTTGATTATATTAAATTAAAAAGATTTTGTACAAACAAAATCAATGCAACCAATATTAGAAGGGAAGCAACAAATTGGGGAAAAATCTTTATAACAAAATTCTCTGACAAAGGTATAGTTATTCAAATATATAAGTAGCTAAATCAATTGTACAAAAAAATCAAGCCATTCCTCAATTATAAATGGGCAAGGGACATGAATAGGCAATTTTCAGATAAAGAAATCAAAACTATCAATAAGCACATGAAAAAAGTGTCCTAAATCTTTTATAATTAGAGAAATGTAAATCAAAACAACTCTTAAGTACCACTTCACAACTAGCAGATTGGCTAAAGTGACAGCAAAGGAAGATAATAAAGGTTGGAGGTGATTACATTAGTGCATTCTGGATGGCAATTTGGAATTATGCCAAAGGGCTTTAAAAAACTGCCTGCCTTTTGATGTAGCCATACCACTGCTGAGTTTATGCCCCCAAATAGATAATAAGGAAAAAAGACTTATACAAAAATATTTATAGCCTTGCTCTTTATGGTGGAAAAAAAAAGGGAAATGAGGGGGTGTCCATTGATTAGGGAATGGATGAACAAGTTGTGGTATCTGTTGGTGATGGAATACTATTGTGCTCAAAGGAATAATGAACTGGAGGAATTCCATGGGAACAGGAACGACCTCCAGGAACTGATGCAGAATGAAAGGAGCAGAACCAGAACATTATACACAGAGACTGATACACCGTGCTACAATCGAATGTAATAGGCTTATCTACTAGCAGCAATGCAGTGAACCAAGATAATTCTGAGGAAGTTATGAGAAAGAACACTATATACATTCAGAGAAAGAACTGTGGGAAGAGAAACAGAGAAGAAAAATAACTGCTTGATCACATGAGTCAATGGGGATATGATTGGGGTTCTAGACTCTAAACAATCACCCTAGTGCAAATATCAATAATATGGAAATAGGTCTTGATCAGTGACTAATGTGAAACTCAGTGGAATTGTGTGTCAACTAAGGGAGGGGGTTTGGAGGAGGGAAAGGAAAGAACATAAATCATGTAACCATGGAAATTTTTTTTCTTAATAGAAAAATAAAATAAATTAAAATTAAAAAACAAAAGAAAATAATGTCAAAGTTTGTACACATGTTAAACAAATTCAGTTAAAAGTAGAAGAGAAACAGTGATCTGAAGTAAGGCAGGGGGAGATTGTTGCAACAAGTTTCTTTGATTAAAGATCTCACTTCTAAGATATACAGTGTTAAAATTCTATGCAAACTGTATATATTATTTATAAATATTAAACATTGAAAATGAGTTGGAGAGAGAAAAGGCACATAATCACATGACACGTGACCTAGCTAACCCTAGCTTTCTCTTCATTGCATGTCCCTGTTCACTCCTGCTGCTTCTTAACAAAGAAAATGCAAACTTCTCCAATCCATAACTTATACTTCCAGTGACATCTTTTTTTCTGGGTTAGCCTAGTTAGTCAGATTTGACCTCAGATCAGGAGAGTTACTAACCTTATGAATGCCAGGAATCCTATGGGACAAGAGGAAACATCTTCCAGCATGTTGAGGAGTCACAAGGCTTCCTTCTTACACAGATAAGCCTCAGGCCTTGTTCTTAACCCAATCAAAGGGTGAGTGTTGAGACAGAAACTTTCAAAACTTTCCTTTTACAGAGGCAAGATGAGTACAGATTTAAGTAAAATTCCCAGTCTCCCTTCTGATTCTTCAGGAGACCGGTTAGTCTCCCCAATTAATTATTTCATTTAAACATTTCAGGATTGTCTCAACAGGGTGAAAGAGTGGCATGGATTTTAATATAATAACTAAGGCAAAATAAAAAACAAAACAAAAAATTCTGAGAATTAAGAATGCCCATTTGGCCACAGATACTAATGAACTTATTATATCCTACAGCCATGAAAGGTGCAACATATATTGATATGTCACATGGGTCTCTAATGAAATTTACTGAGTGTCATTTAAAATTCTTTGAAGTTAATGAACATATGTAAAAATCTCACGTGATCTATTTATTTGAGGACAAGACTGATAAACAAGAGCCCGGTTATGCCCAGAAGCCACTTCAAGCATATCAAAGGCTAGCCAATTTTGTAAGACTGTCTTTGCCAAGGAATCAGTCTCCTCCTGGAGGAAGGCAAGAAGTTTAGAAGTTTAGGAAATGACTTGAACTCTTTCCTGAGACGATTTCTCAAACTTAGCAGAGATATTCCTAAGAGAATGTGTTGCTGCCATGATCTTCACAGTGGGATGTGCTGCAAAGGCAGTGCTACTGAAATAGGACGAGATCTCATACTCTGTGTATGTCTCCAAATGCCCAGATTCCTAGCCATAGACTATGGTTATGTACTAACATTGGTGAGGTTACCCAGGCCAAACCACTGAACCTATACCAACTTGGAGAAGGGAAAAGTCCACTGAGAAGTTAAAGATGTAGAACTGTCCAGGGCTCACCAAATCCCATTGTAAATCTGTCTTCAAGTGTGATGAGGCTGTAGCACTTGCAAAGGGTATTTTTATATTACCTGTCCTTTATCCTATTGAGCTGTGTCTTAGAATAGGTCAATGCTTTGGTAGGATACAGAATAGTGAGGTTGCACTTCACATTGTCACCCATCTTCCTGCTATCCAATGGTCCTTTACCTTTTTAACACACATATCAAATCAGAGGGGGTGGGGTTCCCATATATCTGAAAATTACTTTAGAAGACATGTTAAAAGTTTACTGAGACTTGAAAAATCTCTGAATCCCTCAATGATGAATGAGAATAGATTGGCTCCACCTGTCACTGTTGATGAGCCATATAACAAAAGGAAGAGGGGCAGATGGCTTGTTTGTCAATATATGATCCTGATGAAGTGCAAGTTGTGGCAAAGTCTCATTCATACCTATTGGAATTGTTGCCAATGATAATAGAGAGCTAGCTCCGATGGATCTGGGGACAGATTCAGCACCATAAGGTCCAGTGCCCTTGCCTTGGTGTAAAGTATAATAATAAAATAAAAATAAGGCATGAGCCTTATCCTAGTCACTAGAAGAGGGAACAAAAGAGGAAAATGCAATATGGCTTAATGCTAAGAACAAAAGAGTAGCAAATGAGGGTAGCATTTTTAAAATAAAGCTAAATTAGGTTCATCTATTAACTCTCTTATCACAAAAGAATAAAAATAAAAGCAAACGAAGTCCAAAGACAAATAGGAACTAATGTACAATGAAAGTGACAGGATACAGTAAATCATCATCTGAAGATGGTTCTGGATCTACATGAGAGCAGGGGTCCCCAAACTATGGCCCACAGGCCACATGTGGCCCCCTGAGGCCATTTATCCGGCCCCCACCGCACTTCCAGAAGGGGTACCTCTTTCATTGGTGGTCAGTGAGAGGAACACTGGATGTGGTGGTGCCACAAAGCGTGGCATCACTCACCTACAGTACTACTCCTGGTGACATAATCCTTTGTGTGGCGCCTTGTTCTGAGAGTAACTAAACATGAATGAGGCATTGTGCAAAGGATTATGTGGCTGCATGATGGAAGAAGTCAGCATGGTGAGCAGCGATCTGGGGGAGGAGATTCTGCACTGTCTATACTGCTGCCCCGTATAGTGGTGGTGGTGATGGGCCTGTGCAAGGTGTGACAGGCCCGTCGCAGCCATAGCTACAGCCTCTGCCATCCCAGACAATGGTATACAGATTTGTTCGTAGTTTGTTTTTTATACTCCAGCCCTCCAGCAATATGAGGGGCAGTGAACTGGCCCCCTGTGTAAAAAGTTTGGGGACCTCTACATGAGAGTAATGAATATAAACATCTTTTTTTTTTTCAGTCTTGATGTAGTCACAGTAGTTAGCAGCATTTGGAAAGAGCTTCCTCAAGCACGATAAGTTCCTGCAGTTCCCTGAAAGTTCTTTATATACACCTTTTCTCCTGGGTATAGATCATGGAGTGTGAAGTCCAAAGTTCATGTCTGTATTGCTGCCCCAGACTCATGAAGTTAACATAATCTGACCTCTAATTCCTGTATGTAAAAGTAACAGAAAATCTCGCTTTCCCAATAATGATGTGTATGTAGAAGAAAAAGATTTGGCATGTGTAAAAGAATGACCAAAAAAATTTTTAAATGATGAGATATGTAGATCTCCTCTAGGTCTGCTACACTTGTAAAACAGGGCTAAAGGAAGAATCTTAGGCTACTTCCAGTGACTCTCAGTGCATAGATTGCCAATCATGATTTTTAAACTCTCTATTTGTACATTCAATTTGGCCTAACCTTTGGGGATGGTCAGGTGAATGGAATTTGGAAGGAATTCCCAAACAAGAATAAACCTATGGTAAAACAGAATCAGTAAGATGAGTTCCCCTCTCTGAATTAAGCATGTGGGTCCACTATAAGAAGATATACTTTATAATGTACACCTTTGGATAAACTAATGAAATCATTCTGCCAATATTCAAAAAAATGTATAAGCCAGGGAATGGCCACCAAAAGCCTTTGCATAGAAAGCAGGTAGGGCAAGAGGTACACACTCAGTTATATTGGTAATACCTGGGGCAACCCAAACTCTTTTAATAGAGTCCCCAATCTAAATCAAAGTGGTAATTCCTGTGAACAGAGAAGCATATTTATAGTAGAAGCCATGGGAAGTAAGGATTTTCCTTCTGAAGAAACTCAAACCCCATTAATATACCTAGCTTTAAATGTCTGTTTCCACATTTACTTCCTGTTCATTATGAGAGAGAAAAAGAATTTTGGTTCATTATTAGATGTCAGTCAAAATTAACTCAAATTCTTCTAAACCAGCAAGCTTAGCTGTAGGACCTATCTGCTGAATTCCCCATAGGGATGGGATAGCTGAAAAGCAGAGGGAAGTTCTTTAAAGATATTTGCATTTGTAATTGTTTTGCCAGATGAAGCAAGAGAACTCCACTACATCTAGAGAATCACAACAGCATGATAGATCCCAAAAGCTTATTAGGACCCTAAACTGTTGCTTTCTTTCCTTTAGCTTTTTCACATTCAGTTTTTCAAAGCTGTCAATTCTGATTTCTGGGCACCAAAATATGTAGGAAACAAAGCTGTTCAGATGTTATCATCATCTGAAATAAGTGTAGCATCAGTGAGGCATATGCCAGCCTTTATAAAAGAAGCACCATCAGTGTTCATTAATTGAATCAACTTTCTAAAGGTGTGTCAGAGAGTTCATTAAAGGATTTCTCAGCCATATCCACTACTGATGGATTTTTACCATTTAGTCGTTCCCCAGAAAGTGGCAAATCAGGAAGCAATATTGTGTGATTAAGAACTGAACAATGTTTAAGGGTGATATTTTATTCCCTAACAAAGTTTTCTCATATCTAGCAAGACTTTGATCTGAAACTGCTTATATTCTATGTTGAAGCAGTAATGCCTCAACCTCATGGGTGCAGAGGACAGTTAAATTAAAACCCAGAATTATTTCTGAGGCTTTTTCCTCCAACATAACTATAGTGGCAACAGCATGAAGATGGGGTGGTGTTTCAGCAGCCAATACATTCTGCTGTGCAGAATTGTAGGCCACTGGGCATTTTGAAGGTCCCTAGGCTTGAGTCAAGACACCAAAACAACCTCACTCTGTTCATGTACATATACCATATTTTGCTTTCTGTAGTCTGGAATTCCTTAATTATATGAGAACTGATAGAGGGTGGGACACAATTTATAGGGCTTCAACTGAGACAAAGAAGGCCAGAGTAATAATCATGATCTCAGACAAAGCTAAAGCTAAACTAGATCTCAGTAAAAGAGATAAGGAAGGTAATTATGTCTTGATGAAAGTAGTATAAATAATGAAGAAATATCAGTACTCAAAATATATGCACCAAATGATACAACATTCAGATTTCTAAAGGAGAGACTAAAGAAGCTCAAGGAGGAAATAGATAGTAAAGCCATACTCATACTTGTGGAAAACCTTAACCTTTGTCTATAAGAACTAGATGAATTAAACCAAAAAAAAAAATAAGAAAGAAGTAAGGGAAGTGAATGAAATGTTAGAAAAATTAGAGCTAATAGATATCTGAAGAAAAATAAATAGTTATACAAATGGATATACCTTCTTTTCAGTAGCACATGGCACATATTAAAAGATTGACCATGTGCTAGGTCCATAAAAACATGGCAAGCAAATGTAGGAAAGTAGAAATAATAAACACAATTTTTCAGACTATAGTGCAATGAAAATCATAATCAATAAGAGCTTGTGGAAAGGCAGATTAAAAACAAATTAGAAACTAAATAGCCTAATTCTTCAAAACTGGTCAAAGAACAAATGAAAGAAATAATTACTGATTTCAATGAGGAGAATGACAATGAAGAAACAACTTATCAAAATCTATGGGATGCAGCCAAATCAGTATTCAGGGGAAATTTTATATCTCAGAGTGCATAGACCAACAAATTAGAGAGGGAAAAGTTCAAAGAATTAGGCATGCCAATTAAAAAATGAGAAAGAGAACAAATTAAAAATCCCCAAATTAACACTAAATTGGAAATAATTAAAATCAAAAGAAAAATTGATAAAATTGAAAGCAAAAGAACTATTGAACTAATAAATAAGTGTAGGAGCTGGTACTTTGAAAAAAACAAATGAAATACACAAATTACTGGTCAATCTAATTTAAAAAAGGAAAGAAGAAAACCAAATTAACAGTATCAAAGATGAAAAGGAAACCTCACCTCTAATGTAGAGGAAATTAAAGCAATCATTAAAAACTATTATGCCCAATTATATGGCAATAAATATGACAATCTAGGTGAAATGGGCTAATATTTATGAAATTGTAAATTGCCTAGATTAACAGAAAAAGAAATAGAATACTTAAACAATCCCATCTCAGAAAAAGAAATTAAACAAGTCATCAAAGAACTCCATAAGAAAAAGATTGGCTTCCAGTCAGAGACAAAGTACAAAAGCCCCTCCCTCCGTCAGCTTAAACTGCCAACAACCAGGCCATTCCTTTGGAACCCTGGCTTTTGCATTCTTGCATCTTGGTCCACAAGTCCTGCGAAACCTCTCTCTTCTTGTCTCTATCACATGGTCTACTTAAAGAATCATAGAGAATCAACTAAAAAGCTAATGGAAATAATTAATAACTTTAGCAAAGTTGCATGATATTTTCAACACAAGTCAGTAGCAAGATTTATAAAGAAAAAATCCATTTAAAATCAACCTAGAAAATATAAAATATTTAGAAATCTATTTACCAAGACAAACACAGAAACTAGATGAGCACAACTACAAAACACTTTCCACAATATTAAGACTAGATCTAAATAATTAGAAAAACATTAATTGCTCATGAGTAGGAAGAACTAATATAATAAAAATTTCAATCTTCCCTAAATTAATTAATTTATTTAGTACATTTCAAACTACCAAGAAACTTTTTTACTGAATTAGAAAAAAAATTATAACAAAGTTTATTTGGGAAAACAAAAAATTAAGAATATCGAGGGAACTAATAAAAAATGTAAAGGATGGGTCCTAGCAGTATTGGATCATAAACTGTACTATAAAGCAGTGGTCATCAAAATAATATGGTACTGGCTAAGAGACAGAAGTTAGGATCAGTGGAATAGACATGGAGTAAGGCATTTCTGGAAGACAAACTATGATAAATCCAAAGTTCCCAACTTTTGAGACAAAAATTCACTATTTGGCAAAAACTGCTGGAAAAATTGGAAAATAGTATGGTAGAGATTAGGTTTAGTTGCAACTCCTGACCCTGGAATCTACACCACACCTACACCAAGATAAATTCAGGATTTGTATATTATTTAAATGTAAAGAAGGAAACTGTAAGTAAATTATGTGAACATAGAATAATATACCTGTGACATCTTTGGGAAAGGAGTGATTTTTAGATCAAACAAGAGTTAGAAAAAATTACAAAATGCAAAATAAACAAGTCTGATTACATTAAATTAAAAAGGTTTTGTACAAACAAAACAAAAGAAACCAAAATTAGAAGGGAAACAACAAATTGGGGGAAATATCCTTATAACAAAAACCTCTGACAAAGGTCTAATTACTCAAATTTACAAGGAGCTAAATCAATTGTACAAAAAATCAAGCCACCCTCCAATTGATAACTGGGCAAGGGACATGAAAAGGCAATTTTCAGATAAGGAAATCAAAGCTTTCAATAAACACATAAAAAGTGTTCTAAATCTTTTATAATTAGAAAAGTTCAAATCAAAACAACTCTGAGGTACCACCTCACACTTAGAAGGTTGGCTAATATGACAGCAAAAAAATAATAAATGTTGGAAGAGATGTGGTAAAATTGGGAAATTAATGCATTACTGATGGAGTTGTAAATTGATTGAACCATTCTGGAAGAGGCAATTTGGAACTATGCCCAAAGGGCTTTAAAAATCTGCCTGCCCTTTGATCCAGCCATAGAACTGCTGGGGTTTTATCCCAATAGATAATAGGGAAAATATGTGTACAAAATATCCATAGTTGTGCTTTGCGGTGGCAAAAAAAAAAAAAAATTGGAAAATGAGGGGATGCCATTTGATTGAAGAATGCCTGAAAAAGTGTGTTAGAAGTGCGAAGCTAATCTGCCCTGAGGCCAAATATTCACCATAGCCAGCCTTTGAGGAGGTTGAAGATGCCTCATCAAATGCCCCCCATACCAAGGTCCTCCATGCTACCTGCTGTCAGAGCCTTGGACCTCACATAGTGGATCTGAGGTGCTACATTGCAGTTGCAACTCCTGACCCTGGAACCCCACAATCAGCCAATGTCTTAATCACAGATCTAAGCTCAGTAGGTAAGACGGGCAGGGCATGGGGGGATGGTGGGAGGGATTTGGGCAGTCCAACCTTGTGTAAATAAACTCTCTCTTCCTATTTTTCAAGTTGTATTAAGCAGGAAAATCCTATGAGTCTTTTTGTTGGGTTTGGATTTCTTTCTTTTTTGAAGCACTTTTTAAAGACTGGTATGGAAGGATAGTCAGAGAGGTCTTACATTTTGCTGCTCCTAAGCCACCATCTTTAGTCTGCCATGGAGAAAATATTTTAATAGCTTTATTTTAATGTTTCCAATTACAAAATTAAAATGAAAGAATTGATATTCTTTCATTTTAATTTTGAGATCCAAATTCTTTGCTTCCATCTCTCTTCTGCCCCCTTATTGAGGAGGCAAACAATTTAATATATGTTATCC
The DNA here is from genome assembly GCF_027887165.1 of Monodelphis domestica. NCBI lineage: Eukaryota > Metazoa > Chordata > Mammalia > Didelphimorphia > Didelphidae > Monodelphis > Monodelphis domestica. The sequence continues at coordinate 49,917,627 of NC_077230.1, forward strand.
TTGTATAACTGAGAATTTTCTTCCACATTGGTCATGATGTGAAAAAAAAATATTGACCAAAAAGGGAAATAGAAAGAAAGAAAAAAAATGACCCAAAATCTATTCACAATTCATCTTTTTTTTTTTTTCCGGAGGTGGATTGCATGTTTCTACCTAAGTTTTTCAGAATCATGTTGGATTATTGTGTTGCTGAGAATAGGTAAGTCATAGTTGATCATCCTACAATTTTACTGTTACTATGTACACTTTTTTCCTGGTCATACATTTCCTGGTCATTTTGGAGCAATTCATGAATTTTTTTTGAGATTTTATGAAAACATTCTGCCTGTCATTTATTTTAGCATAATAGTACTCCATCATGATCTTATACCTCAATTTGTTCAGCCCTTCTTCAATTGATAAATATCACCTCAAATCCCAACTATATGCAACCACAAAAATAGATGCTATAAAGATTTTTGTACATATAAGGTCTTTTCATTGCCTTATCTAAAGTTATGCAGTTTTATAGCCCTATGTGAATAGTTCAAACTGCTCTCTAGAATGTTTAGATCACTTCAAAACTTAATCAGCAGAGTTTTAGCATCCCAATTTTCCCACAATCCCTCTGATACTGCCAGTCTATTAGATGTAAGGTAGTACTTCAGTGTTGTTGTTGTTTTTTTTGTTTTCATTTCCCCACTCAATAGTAATTGGGAACATTTTTTTTTAATAGGGTCATAGAAAGCTTTGACCTCTTTGTCTGCAAACTGTGTGTCCTTATCCTTTTTCAACTTATTGATTGAGGAATGAATTATATTTTTATTTTTATTTATATTTTTTCAGATCACAAGTCAATACAATTTTTAATATTAATTTTCTCACATTTTGAAATTCATATTCTTTCTCTTCCTCCCACCTCTCCTCAGGAAGGCAGAGAGCATGATTATAGGTTGTAGGTATAATAAAAATTACCTTGTTCATCAAGTGGTAAATAAGACATATTGCTGATGCCATAGAAAAATTAATGAAGGAAACAAAGAAAGATTTGTTTCAATTAGTTTTTGGACTCTGCCTATTCCTTCTATGATATTGCATCTCCTTTTTTTTGTCATGAATCCCTTAGAGTTCTCCTGCATATTTTTCTAGTTCATAACAGTTAAGTCATTTACAGATGATCATCATAATTTATTGTTGTTACTATGTATAATGTTCTCCTGGTTCTGCTCACTGCATTTTTTTATACCTCTTTGTTTTTCTAGGTTGTTTTGTGATCATTTTGTTTGTTAGTTCTTATGGCACAATAGTATTCCATTACATCTATATACTATACTTTATTTAGTCATTCCTCAATTTGATGGACATCTCTTCAATTTCCAGTTTTTTGCTACTACAAAAAGAGTTGCTATGAATCTTCCTCTACAGGTAGATTCCTTCCCCCCATTTTAGTTATAGACTTAGTAATTGTATATCTGCATCAAAAGGTATGCACACAATTTTTGGCCTTTGGGGCATGGTTCCAAATTTCTCTCCAGAATAGCTGAATTATTTTTGTATCATAGCTCCACCAACAATGTATTTATGTCCCAATTTTACTATATCCTTTCAGCAATTATCATTTCCTTTTTTTTCTTGATCATATTAGCTGGTCTGATAGGTGTGAGGTGGTGCCACAGAGTTATTTTAATTTAAATTTCTCTAATCAATAATGTTGGAGCATTTTTTAATATGACTAAAGACAGTTTCTTTAGCTAAGAATTGCACATTTATATCCTTTATATTTGTCATCTAGAGAATACTTTATATTTGTATAAATTTGACTCAGTTCTCTATTTCAGGAATGAATTATGTTTTTAAATGAAAATGGTATTTATTAATATTTAAAATAAAAGGGAAGATTTTATACTTCCACATTTTACTTAACTTCTTAGCAGAATTCCACATATCTTTCAAAACAATCTTCATTTAACTTTAAGTATTTTTTAAAAAATCTACTCCACCTTCCACTAAAATAAACAACATTGATTACAATTGTCACTGCCTTTAAAAAGCACAGATGTAGAAAACTAGAATAGCTTATTATTTACTTGGGAACATATGGAGTTATTTTGATAGCCCTAAATAAAAGCATTTTTTGATTTCTGGAAGAGAAAATCTAAAATTTACCTGAATGGTAAATTCAATAGAAATGAGATTGGGACATATTGGTTCTTAGCCTGCCCTGCCATGAATTACATCTATGATGGGTTTATATAGGTATCATATAACTTTTGACTTAGAGTTACTATTTTTATAAATGGAAGAAGTTCCTCTTAAGCTAAAAGTTCATTTATCTGAAATTCTTAAGATGTTTCTAAATTTAAACATCTATGATCCATACAATGACCTTTAAAACACTGTAAAACATAGATTTCTTTAGGGATTAGATGCTCTGCCTTGTTGTCTTCTTTCAATTCACATCCTGTGAGTGATTAATTAATTTGTCTAGAAGGGCTCAGTCCAGTGTGTGGGACATGTGTATTCAAATAGTGAGAATAATAGTGTGATTGGTAGGTGTCCAAGTGTATCTAGACATTAAAATATGCTATTATGGACACATGTTTACATACAATGGAATTAAATGGAAATAAGGCAATTTGGGAAGGAGGGCACTTGCAATTGGGTAAGTGATGATGAGAAAAATATTCAGAAAGAAAATGGTATTTGAACATAATTTTTAATATGAAAGGGTTTCTTTGAAGCAATTCTAGGCATATGAAACTACCTATGTAAAGGGACAGAGATTAGAGATGGTGCTTAGTAAGTGAAGAATAGTGAGAAAATCAATTTGGCAAGAAAATAAAGTGTGGGAAACCCAGTAATGCTTAGTGAAACTGGAAAGAGAACTTGGGACGATGTTGTAGAGCACTTTAAAAGGTTAAAGTAGGAATTTGTATTCTATCCTAGAGGTACTAAGGAGCAACTGAATTTACTTTAGTATAGGAATAACATGCCCAGATCAAATCTTAAGGGAGATTACTTTGGCAGTAATATAATGGCTTAGTGCCATGCTGGCACAAAAATACACAGATTTAAGACAACTACCAATTGTCAAATTTTCAGACAGCATTTGCACTTCAGACAAAAGCAAGTAGTATTAATTTATAGCTTTATTTCTTGTTTTATAAATTGATTAGACTTAAAGAAGAATTATCTGTGATGTTTACCCTCTTTAGACTTAAGGAAGATTTACATGTCATGAGATGAGAGTTGATGATGACCAGAACTAGGTAGTTAGGTGAATAGAAGGGCAGTGTGAAGATTGGATTTAGCTTTCACCTGATTTTAACAATGAAGGTACTTAGCTCTTGCTTTATTGTGAAGATTAAATTGTAATCCCCTATATTTTTTAAATATTTTAATCCCCAAAGTATAACCCCAGTATTTAAAATAGATCTATCCATTTTAACCACAAAAAGGTGTAAACCAACCACAAAAGGTGTGAACACCCATTTCATACCATGAGTGGGAGTTCTGTGACCCACATGTAAAATAATGGGAAGTCTGGAGAGGAGCTTCTGCTGTGATTGGTAGATGTAAAATTTAGGGGAGGTGACACAAGAGAAAAAGGTCTTTAAATAGTAGAAACAGAGATACACAGAGAAGATCATTCAATGAGTCAACCTGGTCTTGGAGTGAAGAATTAATCAGTCACTTGATTTGGAATGAGAACAGTCATTTGGAGCTGGAGGGAAGACAGACACTTGAGGAGAGATTGGAAGACAGACACTCAGGCCCAGAGTGAAGACACTTGGCTATGGAATTGGACCCCTGGAGGAGCTCATGCAGGAGAAGTCAAACTGCTTTTCTTTTAGATAGTTGCCATGGTGAGTGGTGAATGTAAAGGCTGACTTATTTCCTTGCCCTTTCTGGAGGTGTGAACATCCAAGAAAGGCCCATTGTCTTGAAATTCCTTACCCCTGACTGCTGCCTTAAAATTTCTACATGGTTCAGAAGAAGCTCTCTCTCTCTCTCTCTCTCTCTCTCTCTCTCTCTCTCTCTCTCTCTCTCTCTCTCTCTCTCATTTTCTCTCTTCCTTAATATTTTCCCTCTATTGTAAAAATAAACTACCATGAATTTGATTTTACTCTAGTATTTCATTTTGGGACTTAGAAATTAAATCCCTTGTGACCACCAATTTAATATTCAGATCCAACCATATAAATTTAACAGTGGAGATAGATGTGAGAAACTGTGAAGATGTAAATGGTAAAATTTGCCAGCTGATTTGATCGTGAATAAGCATTAAATTTGGCAACTGATCAGATATGCAGGGTGAAGAGCAATGAGTACCTGAGATTGATGGCAAAATTATGGATATGAAATATTAGAAGAGCAGCTGGACTTTTGGCAGTAATGGAGAAATTTTGAATATAGAAGAGCTTTATCTACAAGATGAGTTTAGTTTTGGAAATATTGAATTGTAGAGTTCTCTTTGACATTCAGTTTGAAATGTCCAAAAGATAATTTGTAATGTGGGACTGTAATTCAAGGAAAATATTAAAATTTTTTATAAAATGCACACATACACACATACACACACAAATCTTAGTGAAATTTTCTTCTGCATCAAAATTATAGCTAATTTTTTTTCAAAACTCAAAGATAAGTAAATTAAGAGGAAAAAGAAAAGAGGCCCCATGATAGAAATTTAGGGATTTAGAACAGTACATTGATGATGAAACAATAAAGGACAGTAAGGAATGTTAATATAGATAGGAAGAGAATCCTTAAAGAGAAATGTCATAAAATTCCAGAGGACAGTGTATATAGAAGAAAAGTGTGGTTGATAGCGGCAAATGAAGCAGGTGGATCAAGTAGGCTGATAAAATTAAAAAAAAATATGAGACATAGGAAGAAAGCACAATGAACATTCATTAAATTAAAATAGAAAGATCCACTTTCACTTGAGTGTTGAAGGTTTCATAGCGGAGGTAGTTTTGGAGTTGGTTCTGTAAAGATGTATGGAATTACAATAGGAAGAGACAACACGTAAGGAATTCTAGACTTAAGTAAGGCTGTAAAAAAGATATATTTTATGGAAGGCATATTTAGGGCACCAATAACATTCAATTTGACTGAAATGTAGTATATGTGAGGAGTATATTTTAATATGTGGGTAAAAATATAAATTGGAAATATAATGAAGTGGATGTAATTAATGTGTTTTGATGATATTTTGTAAAAAAAAATGAGGACAGTATAGAGACTGGAGTTTCTCTCTTAAGAATAAGCACAAATGATCTTCCAACCAGTATAATATGCATTCAATCAATCACTTTAAAAATAACCATTAATGTGTATATCTCATGATCAACTTTCATTATTTTAATTCTTAATGTGTTCAATAAGCAAATCTGGAAAGTCTGCCCCTCCCTTTGTGGAAAATTATTTCTTTCTGCATTTTATTTTGCCTGCTAAAAATGAAACTATTTAGTTTGCTTCTCTTCCTCTACTTAGCCTACTTCTAAGGAAGTTTTTTTTTTGTTTTAATCTCTGTAAAGAACTTTAGGCTATTCTTTGAAATGATACACTAGATACCAGTTCGTACTTATGTGTTCTTTTTTTAATAGTAATTTGTAGTTTATTGTGCTTTAATTATATTGTATTTTGACACACTCCAACTGCCTTCTTCAAGGACATTTTAATAACTGTTGTATATGAATCATAATGATTTGAGTGATGAATTTCCATTTTGTTTTGTTTTGTCTTCCAGTCTACTACATCTCATAATCCAGCTTAGTCCACCACATCAAATAATGTGAAACTTCTGGGCATTTTTTAATAAACATAGAAAATAATTGCCTCTAATTTCTTTATTTGAGAGAAGAATGATCAGGCAGCTAGGTGATACTGTGACTAGAATGTGGAAATCAGAGTCAGTTAAGACCTAGGTTTAAATTTGCTCTTACACTCATCAATTTTATGACCCTCTGGAAGTAACAATCACTAGGTGTCTCAGTTTCTTCATCAGGAAAATGTTGATAATAATAATATATAATTCATTAAATTGTTGTAAAGATCAAATAAGCTAATTGATACGAAACACTTCATAGACCTGAACGCCATGAAAATACCGTATATTATTATTTTTATTATTATTAATTTCTTTTTTTTAAACCCTTACCTTCCGTCTTGGAGTCAATACTGTGTATTGGCTCCAAGGCAGAAGAGTGGTAAGGGCTAGGCAATGGGGGCCAAGTGACTTGCCCAGGGTCACACAGCTGGGAAGTGTCTGAGGTCAGATTTAAACCTAGGACCTCCCATCTCTAGGCCTGCCTCTTAATCCAGCTGCCCCCGATTATTATTAATTTCTAATGCCTTTCCTATAATTAAGGACATTGCATTTCTGATTTCAGTGGGAGAAGATTACATTAGAGAAATAGTAGGGGAAGGATATAAAGTGGGGTAAAAATAAGAAAGAACTCATGAAAGGGAATGGAAGAGATTTGGAATTTAGTAGAAAGTTTGGTGTTTGAATTCAAGAAAATAAGTTTTCAGAGAATTTGAGAAAAGGATGTGTGCAGAAGCAAGAGAGAAAGAAGGGAATTGGGAGAAAGACATATGAGAATGAAGACTGTCTAAAAAAAGATGAGAAGTAGGCAGAGAATTATTTGAATTAGAGGACAGAGAGGATCACAGGATGAAAACATTTGATAAGATATGATAGATAAGCAAATTTAGTAGGGCAATGTAAGATGAAGCAGAAATACTTCTCTCTGAATATGATAGTAGACTACAAGTGTGTGGTTGTAGTAGAGTAGATGTGCCTAATGAGGTATATTCTCTCAAATATGATTAATGCATCACTTTTGCATAAGTAATCTATCAGAGGGATATTATTGGGAAATGATAGCAACAATATATTTTTGCTTTTTTAAGGAAAGTTAAAAACAAATGGATGCTAGATATGATTGAGGATGTTAATTAGGCAGGAAGGTAGCAAGGGTAAGATGGAAAATAACTAGATTTGAAGAAACCAGCAAGCATTTCTCCACTTTCTAGGGGAGTTAGTATCAGAATGATAATACACTGAAAATCATGTTTCCACAAAGTAGAGGGAGGTTGGAGAACTTTTCAGTGATCTGTGTTGAGTTTGAAATCTTTATATTCTGCCAAATAATTGCTCTCTATTACCAAAGGACAAGATGATCTCTCAGAAGAAATTGTGAAGGAGATAGGAGACTACCTCTCATTCTCCAGATCATCAGGGAAAAGGAAGAAGGGAGAGGAGAAGGACTTTACTTTTACTGTGAATTTGAAAAAAAAAAAAAAAGGACCTGAAATGAAATCTGATGTGACCCAGAAGGCAGAAGGAGTATAGAATGTGACAGGAGAAATGGAAGATGAAGGCAAACTGAACATGATGCTAAGCAACAAATACAAGGTTTTTGCAGTTTCTTATTCTTCCCCAATCAAATGATTTTTAAGAGCCTTTGAAATGATCACAAGGAAAATTATCTAGGAAGAAGAGATGAGTAGTAGAGTAGAAGAAGAGAGTTTATTACTCCTAACCCGGAAGCAATGAAAAAGTGATCTTTTATTTCATAGATCTCTTAATGTTAATATGTCTTTTGACTTCTCAGAACATGTACACCTACCTATACAAACTACAAATACACAAGGAATACATATGACAAAAAGCAAAGTACATACATACTTAATTCTTGATTATAAGTTGAAAAGTAGAAAATAGCTTTGAGTTCATATCCCACCAAGAAATGAAAACTTTTTTTCAAAATATGAGACTGGCCTTTTTTACATAATTGAGCAAGTCTTCTGCTGCTACCTAGAGATGAATATAATTTTTTTCTAAGTTATCATTATTTATGTACCCCAACTTACACATTGTAGGATCTTCTTAAATTGTTTATATTTTTAAGATCCTAAAAAGACTCTCATAGCTCTCTCTAATCAAGTTAGCATCCACAATAATGACTACCTGACAGAGGTCAGGTGTTTCAGTGTAAAAGCCAAATTCCAGGTGGCCTTCTAAAAAGGTATAATTTCACTTGTCTTTGACCACATAAAAGACTATTTTGAAATCAGTTAAGGAGATGTTTTTAAAAAGGTATGAATGGAATACGCATTTACTAGAAAAGGTGATTTGCATTTAAGAAGAGTTGATCTTGAATCCTTTTCTCAATATAAACAGACAAAGGCGATTCTTTATAGGGAAAGGTTTCCATTGTCTGAAAACAAAATTATCTTCCTTTCTGACACACTTTTAACCCTGAAGCAGGAACAAGTAACTTATTTTGAACAGTCTCAAAAAAACCTTTTACACAATAGATAATAAATTATTAACCAGATTTTCTTTTGGCATATAAAAATAATTGCAATGTTTATTATAGGGAAATTGAAGTCATACTATATTATTTCTATGATTCAGCACAAAGATATGAGTGAGTAAGGTGAATTTCAAAAATGGTTAAAAATTATGGTTATCAAACTAAATGTAAAGAAAGTAATAAATATGAGAGTAGTTTTAGAGTTGTTTTTCTTCCACTAATAAGACAGTGCTATCTAATTTATAGAGCACTGGGCTTAGAGTTATAAAGACAGAGGTTGAAATTTGGCTATAACCCCTTACTAGTTTATGACCCTGGGAAAGTCTCTTAATCATCTCTTGGCCTTAATTTCCTTACATAAAAAATGTTGAAGATAGACCTGATTACCTCTTAGATCTCTCCCAACCCTTAGTATATGAAACTGTGGAATAAGTTTCTTTTTTTGTGAAATTAATAAGTCAAATTCCTCTTTAAAACATCATTCCAATTTGATACAACTTTCTTTGCTAATTTTAGAACTACAAAGAAAATATAGCATTTTTTCCTTTTTTCTCTTTTTAATTATATTAAAAAATTCCTTACACTTAGACTTTAAAAGTGTAAGTTTTCTGAACTAAAATTTTGACTTATTACACATTTATGTCTATGGTTAGCTAAAGTGGACTTTCAAATAAAAGATAAAATTACTTGGCTTATGTTGGCTTAATGCTTTCTAGGTGCCAGGAGAAAAGAGGCAGCCACCAAATAAATAATTAAATCTTGCCCTAAATGCATAATGGATTTATATGTAAGGCAAATAACTTACCATACTTAAAATACTTTGAATTTAGCAGTTTACCCTTTTTATTTCAAAACTAAATCTGATTGATTTCCTTTCATACCTTGCAGCCTATTCACCACAGTAGTTATATATTTCAGTGTAGCCAATTCAATTCATTTCCTTTATGAGAGACAAAAAACATATATTTTTCAATAATTTTCAACCAAAAGGGCAGCTGACTTAAGTGTTCATTGAAAGTGTATGAAATGTGAAAATAAAAATGAACTTTAACAATAAAAACAAATTTGCATTTAATACAAAATGAAAAAAGAAAAAAAATCAAGTATAGGTGAAACATTTGAATATCTTTTCCACAAACATCAATTAAGAGTAGATTATTTCTCAAAACATGAAACTTTAAAATATCAATATATGGAATAAATCCATTAGAAATCATTTCATCCCCCAGGTTGACAGAAGCCTAAATATCATGCTTTGAAGGTTTCCTGGGAATCTATGAGAACACAGTGTTGTGGGAATGAGCATGGTAGACTTTGAGCAGACAGATAAAAAAGGTAAAATCTTGACTAAAAACAATTCAGACTTTAATTAGAAGTAAGATTCATCCCTTCTTCTCCCCCATTCCTAGCATTGTTTCCTTCCCTCCTAGCCTTGTTTCTTTCCCTCCTAACCTTTTTTCTTTCTCTCCTAGTCTTCCTTCCTTCCTTCCTTCCTTCCTTCCTTCCTTCCTTCCTTCCTTCCTTCCTTCCTTTCTTCCTTCCTTCCTTCCTTCCTTCCTTCCTTCCTTCCTTTTATAAGACAGAGAGTATGATATGATATGTAAAGTCAAGAAAAAATAAATTGATAAAGTATTGTATGTGTAAAGATGGAATTAACTCTCTCCTCACCTACTTTTAAATTTAATCACCAAAACCATATACACTCTACTTTATGTTAAAGTGAGAGAGGTTCATAAACTACTTATTAAAGGAGTTAACACCTCCAGAAGTGACTGATTGCCACCTTTGCATTCCTAAGCAAAGTTATAAACTTCAATTGGTCCCTGTAAAGTGGAGGAAGGCACAGGAAGTGACTAAAAGAAGAGTCTTTAAAAGTGATTGCAACTTTTGTGAGCAGAGTCTTGGAGCTCTTTTGAGGCTATGGAGGCCTGTGGAGGATCATCTCCTTCAGCGTGGACCTGGGACTTTAGCATTTGGTAAGACTACTCTGGCATCTTCTCTCTTTGGATGTTGATTGGTGAGTGGAAAAAGATGACCTTCCTTTCCTGACTTCGGAGAGATTAACACTAGATAACCTCCTTCTTGGAGGAGACCACATGGGTGAAACCCTTGCTTAATTGAAGTGGTGCACTTCACAAAGTGAGTTCAAACACCCAGAATTTCAATTATTGGAAATACGATTTAGTAATAAAAGAACAAATAAAGAATCTACCAGCTGTGACAGACTTCCCTAGTGGAAGTTGCACCAGTCTAACATTTTGGATAGCTTATATATGTTACAAGATACAAAGTTATTTCTTTTTACACATAGGTTCTTAATCAAACAAACTTTATCACTGACACAGGAATGTGGGGTTGAAGATGAGGAGGCAATCCTCAGATTTACTTTGGGGATATTATTTAAGAGCTGTTTATTTTAGTTACTTAGCCCTACTCAGCCATATGCTATCTTGCTTCCATCCTGACCTCTTTGATAGTCCTGAAATTACTGCCCTTTCTAATTTTCATCTCCAAGCTAAGTAGAGACTGGTCTTCTGTCTGCATAAACAGCTTGACCTCCTGAGGGGAGGGAAGCCAAGTCTGTTCCCTAAAAATGCTGTTAGGGTTTTTTTAATCCGTTTTATCTATTTCAATTTTTCTATCTCACCCTTTTTGGACAACTTCAAATTTACCTCTGGGCCCTCTGGCTGGGGCTTCTGGAGCTCTGCTGGAGTAGAGCCAGGGGCTGGAGAAAATATTTAAGGTGATAAGCTAGTCTTCTCACTCTGCCATCTTTCACATTTCTCTGCCTTGTTCTTTCCCTCCATTTTGTAAATAAAGCTGATAGAGTCATTTTTGACTTGAACTGCATTAATTATTTTTAAATCAGCAACCATATTCCTTTATATTTAGTCCAACTTTAAATTTAATCCCTACATATGAGAAAGAAAACACAATAGGTGGAAAAAGTGTCTAAAAGAGATTACAGCCATCTTTTAAAAATAGTTAAGGACTGACCTCCATATAAATTATTATATTACTAATAAGAAATGGATAATTATGACACTTAATCTATATGCAATATATAATATATAAATTAACTAATATACCTAAAATATTTATTATATTTCAGGTACTTTAGTTGCTTAATAACTTTATTACTATTAGTGGAATAAATAGGAGCAAATTTAAATAGAAAGGAGTAAGATGAATATGAAGGGATGATTTAAAAAATAATAATCAAAGGATAGAAAAAGGAAAGTAAGGGGTAACAGGGAAAAAATAAAATGAGAAAAAGTTGGAAGTAAATTATCTCACCTGAGAGGGCATGTAAGAACCAATACTGTTGAAGAGAAAATGATCCTGGAGTCACAGACATTGCTCAGATAGATCTTACTTTCACTGGAATTGGCATGAAGTGGGAATAGCATTCACATTCAGGTAAGCATAGAAACCTATCTTACCCAGTAGGAAATTAAAGAAAAGGAGAACCAAAAAGGGTAGGGAAAACAAAAAGAATGGGGAACTCAGGAAGTTGGGAAAACAAAAGCAAACAAATAGATCTTATCTAAATATAAATTTTCATTCTTTGAACTAAGAATGAATATGTATTAAGTGTCAAGGATTAGTATTTATTAAATATTCTGGGCAACTAAATTCATAAGATTATTTTTTTGTTTTTGAAAATTTGTATTTAAAATGTCAAAGCATGTTATATATTTAGTGTAATTATTGCAGAACATTTTTCATATAGTGGCTTTTCAATGAAAAATATATTACACAGATATATTGTTAGCATAGTTTTAAAAAATAAAGGAAAAGCTTTGCACAATTATCAACCATGATACTTAAATTATACAACCTGAAAAATTCTAAATAACTATGTACATTTTTACCTGTAGATACATGGTTATATTCATGTACATTTTTATTATTTTATAAAATATACTTGTTCCAAAATCAATGAGTTTATTTGCAAGAGAGAAATAAAAAATATAAATTTTAGGGGGCAGCTGGGTAGCTCAGTGGATTGAGAGCCAGGCCTAGAGATGGGAGATCCTAGGTTCAAATCTGACCTCAGACACTGTGTGACCCTGGGCAAGTCACTTGTCCCCCATTGCCTAGCCCTTACCACTCTTCTGCCTTGGAGCCAATACATAGTATTGACTCCAAGATAGAAGATAAGGGTTTAAAAAATATATTTATATATATAAATTTTAGTAGATAAAATAGCCAAACCTCTGATGAAATTCTAATTCTTTTTCAAGCATTCATATTGGCAAAGATAGGCAAACATCTATAATATTTAATATTTATAGAAGCTTAAAGTACAATTAATACTTCATATTAGATATATGATAATAGAAGTTTGGTTAAATTCATACATAAGGATAATGTATGCTTTATAACTTGAATTTCCTAACTTCTCTTCTTAATCAGTAGACTATATTACCTTTTCACATAATTGGATTATGCGTTGAAAAACATGTATAACAACGATATAGAGATTAATATAAAAATGCAGTCCATTGTCCTATATCTCATGGTTTGACATTAAGTAGTTTGTATTCCCATTGAAGGGATAATCACAAACAAAAGAGTCACACCAATTTTGCTTATTTTGTCCACCCTCAAAATTGATTCTGAAAAAAAAATCAGCCTATTGTTAGAGGTAGCTCAAGTTTAATTCTGCAGATTATCTATCTATCTATCTATCTATCTATCTATCTATCTATGTACATATATGCATATATGTAAAATAAAATAGAAGTTTTATACAAGCATTCAAGACAATAGCTAATGTATTGAATGGAGGAAGCCCTTGTTTCACTTCACAGAAAAATCAAAGAAAAGATTAAGTCTCACAGAAGTCCACAACCAATAGAATTTATTTCCATCTCTTTCCTTCCCCAACAACCCACACACAATGCTATAGAGCCTTTTATACTCCCCTAGACTCATCAATATTTTCCCCTTGAAAGAAGTATTCAGTCCTATGATTTATGTTGAGGATTTGGATTACACTAGAAGAAAATGAAGTTGAAGTTGCTAGAGTCACTCACCATAGCAACTGAATGAGGAATCTGTGTCACTCTGAGGAATATCAGAATGAAATTTGACCAGTTTTCAAGCCCATTTCAATTTTTCTACTTGATGGCAAAAAGCACTCTAAATGAGTGATAGTTTAGAAACTCATTAGCACTGCAGAGTTAAAAGGAGGGACTCACACAAAAAGTGTATGGTTTTAAGAGAAATCTAATAAAGAATTTTCTATACTTATGACTCAGTCCTCAGGCAAGCCAATGATAAAGAATAGGATGACATCATTCTCAAAATTTGGATCTCAATTAGGAAGATGGTGTGGTATTGTTATGGATGCCTTTCTAGGTCTTCACTTCTTTTCTTTTTTTTTTCCATTTGAATTAGTTTATTTAGTCAATTTAGAACATAATTCCTTGGGCAGTTTTCTTGGATAATTTCCTGTAGTATTATGTCCAGGCTTTTTCTTTTGTCATGGTTTTCTGGTAGACCAATGATTCTTAAATTGTCTCTCCTTGAAAGATTTTTTAAATCTCTGTTTTGTGAATGAGATGCTTCATATTTTCCTCAATTTTTTTCATCCTTTTTTTTAATAGTGTCCTGCTGCCTTGTGAGATCACTTGATTGTAGTTGTTGTATTCTGGTTCTTAAAGACTTGATTTCATCCCTGGCTTTTTGATCATCCTTCTCCTTCTGGTCTGGTCATCGTTCATTTTCTTTACCTCAACTCTCATCTTCTTTGCCTCATCTTTCATCTCCTTTGCCTCATTTTCAAGCTAGTTTATTTTGGCTTTCAAGACACTATTTTCTGTTTCTAGATAACTTATATCAGTTTTTAAATACTTTTCCCAATTGTCTTCAACTTCTCTTAATTGTGTTTTGAATTGCATTTTGAGTTCTTCCAAAGCCTCTATCCAATTCGCAGGGATTTCTCTTTTATTGCTTGCCTCCTCTGTTCCATTTGTTCTTGATTCCTTGCCTGTACAGAAGCTGTTGATTGCAATTTCTTTCTTCTTTTTTATATTGTTTGCTCATATTTACCTCTTCTTCACTCCCTGTATTTGTCTGTGCTCTTTCTCCTCTAATTTTTCAGATTTCGGGGCTTTCTGCCAGTCTCCCCTCTTGGAGCTTTGTAAGATCTCTTAGTGCAGTCTCTGGGGGAGGAGTGCTGGAGTTTGAGCTTCCCTGTCCTCTGAAGGCTTTTGATTGGATAAAAGTCCAGCAGTCAATGAGGGAGGGGTTTTGGAGCTTGGGTTTCCCTGATCTCTGAAGACTTTTGATGGGATTAAGTTCAACTGGGTTGGGCTGGATGTGCTCTGAGCCAAAACCTCCTGGAAGGTTGGAGCAATATGGAGGGTCTTCCCCGCTCTTTCCAGGCTGCCAGCTCTGTGCTCCCTCTCCAGTTCTTTTCCCTCCACCTGTGTTCGATGCTCTGAGTTTGGCACAGCCCTGCCCTCAAGGTATACCCTCCAGACTAGTGCCTTTGCCAGTGCAGGGTTTCCTGATTCCACTGGAGGCTTAGCACTCTAGTTGGGATGGGGTGTTGGTGTACTGGGACCTTCCTTCTGCCTCCCCTTAAACCCGAGTGTTCTCAGATTCCAGCTTTTGGGGGGACTACCTTTTGAATTGAGTTTAGCAGGAGGGTTCCTTGGCTCTCTCTTGTTGTTAGGTTTGATTTTCAGTTCCCTAGGAACATTTAGTTTGTAATTGGTAAGGAAGGGTTTTCAGAGGTCTGAACATTTGCTGCTTCTATGCTGCCATCTTGACTCCACCCCAGGTCTTCATTTCCTAATGAAAGATTCATCTCTGACAGGTGTTAGGAATGATGTTTTCTGGATTTCAGAATTTCAATTAATAGAGAACATATTTGTAACTTTTAATCTTGAGATAGCTCTAGTCAACTCCAAGGGTGGTGTTTCTCTACAATTTCTCTCTTGAAGTCCAATATTCCATCTCTGGGAAACAGAATTTCCCTCTCTTAGTAGCATGTGGTTGAGAATTTAGATAACTGTTTTGTCTTTTAATTCTGCTGTTGCCTTTTCCAGGTTGATCTAGTTATTCAGTGTTTGGTAGCTCAGCAAGAGAAATTTCCACTGCTCTCACATTGCCCTGGCTACTGCTTTATCTATCTCTGATGTATGGAGAAGGGGCCAAACAGATAGAAAAAAATTGAAAAATTCCTGGAGAAATATGGTAAGAGTTATTTTGTCAGAGAGCATATTTTATTACTGAAAGTATTATTGCTCTCTGATTTTGGGGAGATAGCAAAAACACCTGATTTGGTGTGTATATAAGTATATTCCTACTTTCCCCCCCTTCCCCAAAAAGGTGAAAAATCTAGCACACATGGCCTTCCAGGAAGTGGGGGCCATGTTAGTGAGTTAAACATTTCTTTTGTGTGAAGGAAAAATTACCTTTGTATAGCTTAGAGAACTTATTCATATTGTTCCTTGGATATATTTCTACTCCTTAGGGGTGACTCTACACATAATACAAAACTTAAACCTTAAGCAATTGTTTTCCCCTGGGTCTCTAGTGAAAATTGATATAAGCAACAAATTTTGAGAAAAGGTAGCCAGATTCTTTCATTAGTGGTTCTTGGAAGGTATAGCATAGGCCCATGGAGGTCTATGAATGTTTAGCTTAATAAAGAAAAGTATTATAGTCATGGTAAAGGGTGAAAAATTTTGGCTGATATGGGCCAATCTCTTCCCTGGCTCCATTTCAAATTCTTGTTACAATGATATACTTTTAGGGTTGTTTCCTGCTTCCTTATATCTTATTTCTTTCTCCTTATTAGCTGATTTAAAATATTATCTATGGTTCCAATAAAAAAAGGGGGCATCTCTCAATGGTATCATACTGACTCTTTCTCAAATGATATATTTGGTTGAAGCATGAGGGACTAAGAGTCTTCCATCAAAGCTAGTAATAATAATAACATTTTTTTGCCAGATATTTTTAGGGGTTTGACAAATATTAACTATTTTGACCTTAATAATCAAAACCTATATTTAGCTGATGAGAAAATGAGGCAAAGAGAAGTAAAGGGACTTGCTCAGAGTCACACAACTAAAAAAAGTGTCTGTTTATATTTAAACTGAGATCTTCTTTTCACCAAGCCTGGGATTCTAATCACTATACCACCTAGCTGCCCCAAAGCATGAATACCCTCTCCACCTACCTTTGTATTACAAACTGCAAGAATTAACCTTTCATTGACAAGGTCCTTGCTAGCAACTATTCTTCTCTCCTTTTAAGTAGGAATGAAGTTCATTTAAGTTATCTCTGTGTGGCATGATAGTTTCTAAACTGATTCACTTTTACTACATTTTTTACTACATTTACTACAATTGGAAGAATTATCTCATTTAGCTCTGGAGTTCAGAAACTAGTCACTTAACCTCATTTGCCTAGACCTTATTACTCTTATTATTATTACCTTGGAATCAATGCTCATTATTAGTTCTAAAACTGAAGAAAATTGTTTTTTAAAGTAGATTAGATTGAAGTAGGAGATAGTGAGCTCACACTCATAATTCATTAATGGTAGACTTATTTGCCATTTATAAATTTATGTTATGTTATGCTGAGGAGTAATTTTGAGGTTTTCATTAAACTGTATAGATACTTCAGTTCTTTCAAACTCTAAAGTGAAAATTAATAGTCTATACTCAAAATTTAAAATATTCCTGGGACTGTCTACACATTACTGTTCCCATAATACTTCAATATTTATCACTGAGTTAGAATTTCTTCCTTTTGTATCACAATTTCTGTGAAAGCATCTTGATTGGTGTTTTTGGCCTAATATCACCTGTTGTCTTAAAGAATTTTTATAAGATAGAAGATTAAAAAGAAAAATATAACAAAAAAATTTAAGTTAAAATATCACCTCCGTTACCCAATGACCAGTTGTATAAAATAAAATACAATGTCATGTGACAACACTTTGTCCTCAGCTTGGGACATACCTCTGATCAAGGCTACTTAGGGCCCTCAATTTACTAATCCAGAAGGGATGTTCTGAGTTAGGGTAGGGTAGGGATAAGATTAAGAAAACTAATGTCTTTAATTATATCCAAGACCTTTTTTTAGTTCACTTATAAAGGGAGGATAAAAGTCAATTGGATCTAGCTGAAAATAGTGAGTAAAATGTGCCCAATGTTATCAATAGCTTACTATCTTACCTGAAGCAAGATGATGGTTATTATAAATTATATAGTTTAAAGTAGTTCCTTCTGCGTTTCTATTTAGTCATCTATGAAAAGGGAAAAATAGCTTTCTCCTACATCACAGATATGCAAAGAGAAATTCAAGGACTGAGTTAGGAAAGCAAGTTAAGCCCATTTTGGAAGTATTTTGTTTTATGCATTTCACATAGAGAACATAAGTTCAGACTCTGAACTTGGGGTTTTGACACCAACCCACTCACATCTTTTGGAGGCTACATTCCCAATTGTTTGCTGCATTTCACCTTTGTCTTGGATAAGCTCCAGGCACTTTGCTTCTGTCAATATCTGTACCTCTAAGAGCTGGAAAGTGGAAGATCACAGAGATACAAAGATTTAAGTCAGATGGCAGATACAAAAAGGAAAAGTGTTGTCCTTCTACTGAGACCAGGATAGCCTCTGGTGCCTCATTATTTCCTCTAATTGTCTTCCATAGACCTTAAGCTAAAGCAGTGACTAAAATAGAAAACCTTGTACCAGTGCCTGTAGAATGAATGGGGAAATTGCCTAAACCATCCTGAAAGTTTCTTTTGGGAAGGCAAAAAAAAAAAAAGAAGGGAGCATGAAAGCTGAGATCTTCTACCACCTGGCAGTGCTTAGGGGAAAATCAACTATCCGTCTTGGTCAATGGCATTTCCAGGCTGCCAATGGGTAAGAAATATTCTGACAGCTGACCTCTTTTATCTACCAGAGGAGACATGAACAAAGAAATCAATATAGTGCTTGTCTCTGCCTAAAGACATAAAACCTATGTGAGTTGGGCAATTGACAACAGTGTTCTCCCACAGCCTTCTTAGTAAATAACTTTCACAAGGGAATTTATTTAGAAGAGAGGTGAGGGAATGGTATTAGGTGACCTTTATTTTGCTTTGTTTTTAACTTCGGACATTGTGACTAGATAAGCTGAGAAGCCTTCCAAGAATCAGAGGAGAAAGGGAGTCCAGAGACTGTCCTGTCTAATGAATCAATTTGTACTTCAACAAAAATCCACTCTGCTATATATCCAACATTCTTCCCTACTTGTCTCTCCTCTTTCCAGACAACTGCCCAAATAATAATGCTAAAAATCTTCATCAGTGGCTCCCTATTACCTGTAGGGTTCATTACAAAGTATTCTGACTTATCTCCAGGAAAGCAGAGGGAGACAATTTGGATCCTATAACTCTGGAAAACTTATGTGGAAATTTGTTATTATATGTAATTGGAAAAAAAATAAGACAAAAATTTAAAAATACTCCACCCCCTCCTAAAAACAAACAAACAAACAAAAAAAAAATCTACTTTCCTAGTCTTGTTACATAATACTTCCCTACAATACCAGCAAACAGACCTTGCTGCTCCTTGCATATGAAATACCAAACCCTTAAAGCTTACCTTTCCAAAGGTTCATCCTTGGAATTTCTGTGTTCTCACTTTACCTCTTAGAATGTTTAGTTTATTCAAAATTTGTCTGAAATGTCACTTTATGAACTTTATCTTGGAGCTACTCATGACTCCCATTAAAAATTACCTGTTTATGTTTTATTATATATATTTATTCATGTACATGTTTTCCAAAGAATTTCAATTTCTTGAGGGCAAGGACTGTTTTATTTTTGTCTTTATGTCTGCATTATGTAGAATGATGCTTGGCACAAAATAGATATTTAAAAATTGCCTGTTGAGTATCTGATCAATTGATTGGCATATAGTTATCCACCTTTAATGTGGATATCTCCAGAAAGTGGAGGTGTAAAAATAGACTGAGGGTACCTAATACTACCAAAGACAACCTGCACTGCTGGAAAGCTTTAATTTTTGTTCAGTCATTCAATCATATCTGACACTTCATGACTCCATTTAGGGTTTTCTTAGACAATACAGAAAGTGACTTGCCATTTCCTTCTATGGTGTATTAAGTTAAATAGACGTTAAATGACTTGCTCAGGATTACACAACTAGTGAGTGAGCCAAGTATTGAATTCAAGTATTCCTGAACAATCCAGAAACTCAATTTTGCTGTTACCAATATATATGTGTTTGTACGTGTGTATATGTAGATACATGTGTGTATGCATTTTTCCCCTATTCAACCATTTTAAATTATAGAAAATGATTTTTTTGTATTAAGTCAAAATCTTTCTGAGACTTCCAGTTTTAGTTCTTATTGAATCCTATAACATCAAGATTCTTTTAAACAAAAGTCCTTTATATTTCTATGAAGTATCCATTGCAGTAAATATAGGCTATATCCCTTTTGGTGGAAATATGTGGGAGAGTGTGGTTCTCTACAGTTAACTAAATGTGGAGCATTATTTTTCAAAAATATTATAATCCAAAAGTAGGTTATCATGGAGAACAGACATAAGAGAAAAATAAACACATTTAAGGTAAAAGAAAATTTTAGAATTAAACACTGATAAACTTTAATTTACTTTACCTTGAACTTCACAACTTAAATGCAAAAAAAAAGTACATTATAATTATTTTTATATTTTCACTGAAATGAATTTGTGTGTTTGTATGTACATGAAGGGAAAGAATGAGAGGGTGAAATAGAGAAAGAAAGAAGGCTCTATATTTTTTCATCTTTCCTATCTCTGTGATTATTTTATGTAAGATACATGTGTGGCATATATATATATATATATATATATATATATATATATATAAAGAAAACAAATTGATATGAAGAAATATGGTGCCTCCTCTACAGGAAGATTATGGTGGTATTCAGAATTATATGAGAAGTATCATATTTTTCTGTTTTTTAAAAATATGAATGCATAATTTTAAAAATAATATTTTATTTCCCCAAATTATTTCAATAAAATTTTTCAATATTCATTTTTTAATATTTTGCAATTCATATTCCATCTCTTTCCTTTTACCTTCTCCAAGAAAGCAGGTGATATGATTTAGATTGTACAGATGATTTCATATAATCCATATCTACAGGCACATGACAGTATGAAAAAAGAGTCATTGTGTACACTAGACAAAAATTCATGGAGGAAATTTTAAAAAAGTATGTTTCACTTTGCTTTCAGACCCTGTCTGTTTCTTCTATGGTGGTGGTTATCCATTTTTTAAATCATGCTACAAATAAAATTGATCTGGAGTTTCAATCATCCAATTGATAAGAATTTATTAGTAAAGAGAGAGAAAGAAGAGAGAGAAGTAGAAAAAACTTTACTAGAAATGATCCTTCATTTTCCTTAGAAGGATGCTACTGCCACCACTTTCTAGAGATAGAGATAGAGATAATGAGATAAGGATACTCTAGAGAGAAAAAAATGCTAGTCCCATGGCAGGCATGGAAGTTCAGAGAGAGATTGGCCTTCATTCATGGGTTTAAAAACCCTTTTGGTTCCTCCACCCCCTTAGCCAGGTCTGCTACCAGGATGCCTACCCTGACAGGAAATCTAGGAGTCTAGTCTTCCAGGATGCCAATGTGGCACTGTGACTCTTCTGTCTTACCACCAGGGCATGCATCATCTAAACTCTCTGAAGAATTACTTCTCACAGTCATGAGACTTGGAGTTGTCCTGAATCCTTGTTGATGATATTTAATTCACTCATAGTTGGTCATCATGCATAATAACTGTTGCTCTTTACAACATTTTCCTGGTTCTGCTCACTTCATTTTCCATCACTTCATATGCATCTTTCCAGGTTTGCTTTTGTGATAACCTAATTTGTCACTGTTGATAGCACAATGGAATTACATTGAGAGAATATACAACAACTTGTTCAGACATTTCATAAATGATGGACATCCCTTTAGTTTCCAGTTTTTGTAATTCCAAGAAAAGTTGCTATACATATTTTTTACATATAGCTTCGTTTCCTCTATTTTTAATCTCCTTGAGATACAGACTTAGTAGTGGTATTACTGGATCAAAAAATATTCACAGTTTTATGACCCAGAATTTTATTTATGTCAATATGAGGAAAGACGGGAAAGTTAGGAGGGTCAGTGGATTGAGAGCCAGGCCTAGAGATGGGAGGTCCTAGGTTCAAATCTGCCCTCAGACACTTCCTAGATGTGTGACCCTGGGCAAGTCACTTAACCCTCATTGCTTAGCCCTTACTGCTCCTCTTCCTTAGAAACAATAGACATTATTGATTCTAAGACAGAAGGTAAAGGTTTAAAAAATGTGAGAAAAGTCTGAAGTCTGTTTTCTCTTTATACAGAATGGTAGTACTAAACCTTTGATTATATATACACAGTACCCAATTACACACACATATACAAGCCCACAGGTGCATGCATATGTACACACATGGTATAAATTAACACATACTGTGTACATAGACTGAAATGCATGTATGTTCACATTCACAATTACACACAAATTAACACATCTATATGCATATACATGTAAATATACATATATACCTGCATACAGGGTCATATATACTCAGTTATACATATTATGCATGTCATGACAACAAATACATCCCTAAAAGTAAATAAAATAGTGATGTGGTCAGAGAATCAATAGCAAATACATAATATCATTGAAACCTTTCAACAAACTTAAGATAGGTACCATTATTATTTCTGATTTTCAGGTGGAAAAACTGAGACTCATTTTAAATTATTGCTAATATTTATGTCATTTAGCAACTAAAATATGTGACATACAAACCCAGCTATCTCTTGATTCAAAGTGCTTTTCCATAGTTATTCAATGATACTTTTAGTAGATACTGAAGAGGAAGGAGAAGAAAAAGAGAGATGGACAGAGTCAAGATGCAAAGTAAAGGCAAGATCTTGCTTAACTTTCCCGATTTTTTCAAACTTTAAAATAAAGCCTTTAAAGAAAATGTGAAGCGACAGAACTAAAAAGAAAAGGGTGAAATAATTTTCCCAGTCTACAAATAGGTAGGTCAGTAGGAAAGGTTAGTCTACTGTAGCAGAAAAAGTGAAACTCAGTTCAGTGCAGGCCACAACAGCACAAGCCATGCCTCAATATTCCCCACAAAACGACTTTGATCCCTTCAATTTATGTTTCTTCTCTAATTGCTACCACAAGCATTTCTAGTAAATGTGTTGAATAATAGAGGTGATAATTGTCGTCCTTGCTTCACTCCTGATCTTATTTGGGAAGGCTTCTAATTCATCTCCTGTGGAATCTTTAAATTTTATCCCTGTACTTTGTGAAGATTGGATTTGGCTCACAACTTCTCTCAGAAAGTCAGGAGGTAAAAGAGCTTCCCACCATTGAAATACCAGCTGAGTCACCAACCTCTTCCTCCCTTCCTTTGTATTGATCTTCTTGTAATCTGTGTATTCTTTCAATATCTACTTTATCCTCTTGTTCAAGAATATATAAGTAAAATGGGTTTAACAAA
Source organism: Monodelphis domestica (assembly GCF_027887165.1). Lineage (NCBI taxonomy): Eukaryota > Metazoa > Chordata > Mammalia > Didelphimorphia > Didelphidae > Monodelphis > Monodelphis domestica. The sequence goes on from NC_077230.1 coordinate 49,940,527, forward strand.
TATAAGAATTAAAAAAAATTGTTGTGATCGCTGTTTATAAAAATGAACTCAAGTCACAAGACTGTTGGTAGCTTTAGTAGCTTTATTAAAGCAATGTAAAGAGGGAAATGTGGGAAGGAGACGTAGAATTTTCTACCTTACCACTCTAAGTCTGCTCCAAAGAAATCTATGTCACTCCCCCAAACAAAGTTGCAGTCTCTGGCCAGAACATCAGGAGAGTCTCAGTCTCCAGGTTCCAAGGGAGTCACCAAGGCTCAACTCCTCAAGCCACAAACATCAATTCAAAGGCAGAATTGAATGCCTAATCAAGCTAAGCCACCACAAGAAAGAACTACCAAAAGATAGTGAGCCATCCAGCAGTTTGAGGAGCCAAAAGACAACAAAAAATCTCACCAGAGCTCACTCCCACAAAGCAAATGACCACAAAAGAAAAAACCTCCAGGGTCCTAGAGTGTCACTCTTATATGCAGTTTTCTCCATGCATCAGATCTGTTCATCACATCTCAAGAATCAATCAGAGTCTCCTAATTTGCCTAGCACTGCCTGGTGATAGGGGGAGGTAGTGCCTTTGGTCTTTTAGTGTGTGAACTTCCTTTTCTATTAAAAGGTTCTTACTACATAAGTGTTAATGACTAAGTGTGAAAGGCAGGGCACTCCAGGTTCTTAATTGATTAATTTGAAGTAAACAAATAGTTTAAATTCTTTTTCATAAATATCAGAGCAGTTTTCTTAGATAATCTCCTGTAGAATGATGTCCAAGCTTTTTCTTTGGTGATGATTTTCAGATAGTTCAATAATTCTTAAATTGTTTCTCTTGTATCTATTTTCCAGGTCAGTTGTTTTTATCCATGAGGGGTTTCATATTTTCTTCAAAATTTTCCTTGTTTTTATTTTGTTTTATAGATTTTAGCTGCTTGTGAATTCATTTATTTCCAGTTGTTTAATTCTCATTTTTGAAGCCTGAATTTTATCCTTGACTTTTTTGATCTTCCTTTTCCTTTTGATCAATTTTTCTTTGAAGGTTAATGTTTTTATCTTTTAATTTCTTTGCCTCTTTTTTTAGCTGGTGAATTCTAGCTTTTAAGAAACTATTTTCTTATTTTAGATCATGTGACTTGGTTTTCTTCAACCTCTCCTAATTGTTTTTTAATTGTATTTTGAGCTCTCAATTTGCTGAATTTTCTATGGTTTTGCTTGCTGTTCCTTGTTCTTCCTCTATTCTATTTTTTCTTTGTTCATTAATTGAATAGAAGCTGTCAATCATGATTTATTTTTTCCTGATCTATTGTTTACTCATATTTTCCCCTTCTTTCTCCCTCCTCATTGAATGTATTCTTGCTCCCCTGTTTTTTGGATCTGAAAGTTTGAACTTTTCTTGCCTCAAGGGGGTTTCTTCTCTGTTCTGCTAATAAACTGAATTAGGAGATTGAGCTGACCTACTTTATTAATGTGCTCTGAGGCCAAAGCTTCCTCAGCTACAGGTAGAGGCTGAAGGTGAAGTTTAAGGTGTGGAGGCTGAAGGTAGTTACTTTGGGCTCTACCCTCTGTAACAAGGGAATCACCTTAAAAGACTGATATATATTAATTTAAGGTCGCCAAGGAATCAGCTATGTAATTCCTAAATGAAAAACTCAAGTCAGCCGTCAGCCTTTTTTGGAGTTTAATTACAATAGGAGTAAGAAAGAAATTAGAGATAGAGAGAGAGAAAAAGGGAGAGAAGGGAATAGGGCTTAAATACCCCTTCTGTTTAGGCTAGGCCAAAAGGCCCAAGCCCTTAGATAGCTGGGGCAAAGAAAAGAGATCAGTCCCTATTACTCACGTGTCCAAAATGGAGAAACAGTCTCAGAGGCCCCCACCTTCAGCTTCCTTCAGAGCAAGCTTCCTCAGAGCCCAGGAACCACACCGACCCAAAAACTCAACCCCCTCCAGTCTCCAGACCCTCCTATCTTTAAGGAAACCCTCCAAGTTGCCTCCCCTCAGTCCTCACATCTACCAATCACTCTTCATCAATTTTCCTGTCAATGGAGGCTCTCGCTTAACCCAGGACCGCCCAGAGGTTTCTGGCTTTTGCACATGTCTGTTGAAGGTCATATTTTTCAAATGATTAAATCTTTACTCCTTTCCCACAGCCCTTTCTAAATCCTGTTAACTTGAGTATGGTAGAGATTGGAATAATTAAATTTTTGATCTAGGCTGCAGCCCTTACTCAATCCTATTAGGACTGAATAGGGTGGAGTATCTCCATTGTATCAATTCTAAAATCAATCAAGACTCAAATAAATTCCTGTTCTATGCTTAAGCATAGGTCAAAGTCCTTTCCATTGTTCAGCAAAGGGTTTCTGTCCTAAAGTAATCTTAAGAAGGGAAGAGAAGGAACCTCCCATGCCAATGGGGTTCCCATTCCAATAGACTATCAGTAAGAAATTTTCCAAGTATGAAATATCCCAATGGTGAAAATTCCAACATTTATAAGTCTAAGGAATTTTGAGGTTTACAATCCCCCCTGATGATCATTGGGAGACTAGTCTCCCCATTGATCATTTAACATAATCATTTTGTAGTTTTAAATTCACTTCTAACTAAAGATATACACAATATTCAATTTTCTAGGAGAAATTAGAATAGTGAGAGAGGAAATAGAAAAGAAAAGAAAGCAAAACCAATGTTTGCTAGGCGCATTGACAGAAAGCCAAATTAGGGGCAGTCCCTTTTGGCATAAATGTTACAATAAATGTTCAATCAAAAGTTCAGTCCAATCAATCACATCCAAAGTTCATTCTTGATCTTCTTGATGAAGTGTAGGTTTTTGGCATCTTTCTGCAACAGTTCATTCTCTGGATATAAAAGTTTCAAGCTTCTTTCTTGAAGATCTTTTCTCGAACAAAATCAAAATCTTTGAAATTTTTATAAAAGTAAAATCTTAAACAAAAGTCTTGGATTTTTATAAAAATACAATCTCAAACAAAAAAAAAATTCAAAAATTCTTAGATTTTAAATTAAAATACAATCCCCCCTGAAGTAAGTATTTAAAAAAATATATCAAGTTTAGCTCAGAATGCAATGTTCAGTTATGGGGGTATATGTGTCAATTATCAAAAGAATAGAAAAATAATCAAAAACATAAGAAAAATTCAAAATAGACCTTGTATAGGTCCAATTTAAAGTAATTTCTATCCCACAAGTATGTAGGACAGAATGCAGTAATATTTCACTTAGCCATTTGTAGCCAAGACTACAGGAAGTTGCCATAATATAAGAAGGAAAGAATTAGAATTCTATTTTGATGGGGAAATGTCATTCCCTTGTCTGATTTTTTTCCTTCAGAGATATAGGGAGCCAGCATGATAGTCAAGCTTTGTACTTGTTTAGTATTTCGAAAAGAGTGTAGATACAAGGAAGTCCTACGACTTAAACATAAGTTAAGCGTCGCAACCTCGAGTCTCACTTTAATATTTCTTGTATGCTCTATTGGCACTATTCAGGTTTAGTCTGTGCTCCTTGTTTTTATCCCTTTTCCTGGAATCAGACACAAACATTAATCACAGTCCTATAATATTTTATCAATAAATGGCAGGTTCCCATAGTTTAAAGCTTTTAGGCATATATTGATATTATAGCAAGAGTATATATATTAACTTGAATTACTGCAGGGAAAAATATTAATATTAATTATGTGTACCTTCAGTACAAAAAATGAGAAAAAAAATCAAATATTCTGATAAAAAATAAAAGAAAAGAAATAAGAAAAAATAAGAAAAAAAATCAGTAATTCAATATATTCTTGAAAAAAAATCAGCATCCATTTGTCTATGGATTATTATCTCCAATTCTTATGATAAGATAGAGTCACAATTCATATGATAGGATAGAGTCAATCAGTCTCAGCAGAAGATGCTTTCTTCACATGTGAGCAGTGAATCCAAGAGTCTCTTTCTCCAATCTTTATAGATGTTGGAGTAGTTAATAATATTTGGAATGGTCCTTCCCATGAAGGTTCAGTTGCTCCAGTTCGCTTGAAATTCTTGATATAAACTTTATCTCCTGGGTTCAGGTCATGCAGAGAAAAGTCTAATGGTCCAGCTTGTACTGCAGCTCTGGATTCATGAAGTTCACGTAGTTTGTGCTGTAACTCCTGTATATAGGAAGCAATAGTAATATCTCCCCCTAATAGCGATGTATAAGCCGGGGAGAAAGGCTTAGCCTGTATAGGCGGATGTCCAAAAAGCATCTCAAATGGTGAAATATGTAAGTCTCCTCTAGGCCTGCTTCTAAGATAAAATAGGGCCAGAGGGAGAATTTCAGGCCATTTTAAATGGGTCTCACTGCATAATTTGCCAATCATAGTCTTAAGTTCTTTATTCATCTTTCCTACTATTTGGAGAGGAGAAAAAAAACTGAAAAAGGTTAATTAATATCAACAAAATCAATACAATCTAAGAAGAATCATCTTTATTATACTGGGAAGTTCCCTGGGCACCCTCCTGAAGGGCACCTCTCTGAGGATCATTAGTACCTCGAGTATTTTTTGGACGAGCTCCATTTCTCATATATTGTTGTTGTTCATTATCATATAATTTGAGCATTGTCATTAAATTCCCAATTCCTTTTTCTATAATTCTGGTTTCTAAAGTTCTTATTTCTATATTCATTATAGTTATTTCATTATAGTTATTATAATTCATTATAGTTATAATAATAGTCATTATTATAATTTCTAGAATTCTGGTTTCTATAACCATTATCATAATTTCTATAGTTATTATTTCTAAAACCATTATTAAACTGTGTATCCCTTCCAAACATCTTAAGAAAGGTTCTACATTCCATCATTTTGTGGCCCTTCTTCTCACAGAAGTGGCAAGTAATGGATTGATAATTGGATTTCTGGAGAGGGGCAATTGTCGTTGGTTCATTATCATGCCCACTTTCTAATTTAGTTATCCTATCTATTAAATATCTTATTTTTTTCTTCATTTCCTCCATGTCATCATTATTCTCTTTTTCCTTTTCTTCGTTTCCCTTAAAAACATATATAGCTGTTTTTCGCAATTCTTCAAGGTCCATATCTGACCATCTTGGGCATTGTGTTTTAAAATAATTTTTAATTACTTTGCAAGAATTGTTTACAAAGATTCTTCTAACTTGTCTTAAACTATTCTCTTTATTTAAGTCCCAATCTAAGTATCTGTCCCCAAACTCGATAATTCTGTCCATAAATCTGGAGGGTGTTTCGTTTTCCTTTTGCTTAATTTTTTCCAGTTCCATCCACTTATCTGTACTGTCCGCACATTCCTTCATGGCCGTGAGGATGGCCTCTCTACAACGGTATAGTTGTAGATAGTCCTCAGGATTATTATAGTCCCATTCGGGATCCTGAGATGGCCAATGTGCTGCATTATGCCCCCGGGTTTTGTTGACATGAGCAATTATTTTATTTTTTTCACGTTCACTTAAAAAAGCCTGTAGTAAGCTCTCAACGTCCTTGTAAGATGGATTATACTGAAAAAATATGTCTCCCATCTTTTTTGTTACTAGAAAAGGATCTTGTTCATATGTGGGGATATTTCGTGTAAATTCATTTATTTCTTGGGGAGTAAATGGTATCCTATGTCTTAAAGTCACCACATCCCCATTTCGTCCTATTTCAGGTACTTCTCTTAGAGGAAACAGGCCTCTAGTTGGATTTTGCACCTGTGGGTCAGTTTGACAAGGACAGGTTTCTCTAGGAGGACAAGATCTCCCTTGCATTGGAATTTGGTTTTCTGTAGGAGAAGGAACATGAGAAGCTGGGATTGCAGGGGAAGGGTTTTGGGGATTAAATTCAGACAAGATTTGCACTACACGAGAGAAGCAGTCTGTTAACTGGGCTACAGGGAAGGTGTTTTCCATCTCTATTTCAGGGAAGGAAATTTCCTCATTCAAAGGTTCAGAAACAGGTCTGTTTCTGGTAGAGTGGGTGTTTGCCCATTGATCCTGTAAGAAACATTTTAGATCTTCTAATTGGGCTTGCATTTTATCCTCAATTTTTCCTATTTTATCTTCCATTTCTCCCATTTTATCCTCAATATTTCCTATTTTATTCTCAATATTTCCTATTTTATCCTCAAGTTTTTCTATTTTATTCTCAATATTTCCTATTTTATCCTCAATTTTTTCTATTGTATCCTCAATTTTTTCTATTTTATTCTCAATTTTTTCTATTTTATCCTCAATATTTTCTATTTTATCCTCAATATTTTCTATTTTATCCTCATTTTTTTCTATTTTATCCTCAACATTTTCTATTTTATCCTCAATATTTTCTATTTTATCCTCATTTTGTTTTATTTTATCCTCATTTTGTTTTATTTTATCCTCATTTTGTTTTATTTTATCCTCAATATTTTTTATTTTTTCATCTCTAAATATAGTATTGAGGAGTACAAAAATGACAGTACCTATTAATATAAAAATTTGGAGGTATCCTTCATTCCTCAATGCCCCTACTTCTTCAGCTGCCATATAATTGTCAAAGAATGTAGTACTCATTTTTATATGTATATTTTGTAATTTCACAAAACACGTGGGGAGCAGGGCAAAGCAACAAACTTTCCACAGGGTTTTTTTTTTTTCTAATCCAGGAAGTTGCTCCTTAAGGGAAAGGATATTTAGAAACAGTTCTTCCAGCCAGGACTTTAGAGTCCTGTTGCTGAGATTTAAAACAGCTGTTTTCTGTCTATCAGAGTCACACAGCTGGGAAGTATCTGAGGTCCGATTTGAACCCAGGACCTTCTGCCTCTAGGGCTGGCTCTCAATCCGCTGAGCTACCCAGCTGTCCCTTAAGATTAAAGGGAAGAAAAAGAAAAAACTGCTGATTCCAATTTAACTTAAGGAGAAAAGAGAAAAAGTTTTTTATACTCACGTGTTCTAGCAGCTGTGTCTTTAAGCCAAGTTTTTTGTTAAAAAAAAAAAAGAGGGACTAAGTGGTGAAACAGTATAGTAAAAAGGCAAGGAAAAAGTTTTATTGAGAGGATTCTTTAGACTCCCGTGTGGTCAGCCACAATGTAACAAGGGAATCACCTTAAAAGACTGATATATATTAATTTAAGGTCGCCAAGGAATCAGCTATGTAATTCCTAAATGAAAAACTCAAGTCAGCCATCAGCCTTTTTTGGAGTTTAATTACAATAGGAGCAAGAAAGGAATTAGAGATATATATATAGAGAGAGAAAGGGGAGAGAAGGGAATAGGGCTTAAATACCCCTTCTGTTTAGGCTGGGCCAAAAGGCCCAAGCCCTTAGATAGCTGGGGCAAAGAAAAGAGATCAGTCCCTATTACTCACGTGTCCAAAATGGAGAAACAGTCTCAGAGGCCCCCACCTTCAGCTTCCTTCAGAGCAAGCCTTCTCAGAGCCCAGCAACCACACCGACCAAAACCCTCAACCCCCAGTCTCCAGACCCTCCTATCTTTAAGGAAACCCTCCAAGTTGCCTCCCCTCAGTCCTCACATCTACCAATCACTCTTCATCAATTTCCCTGTCAATGGAGGCTCTCGCTTAACCCAGGACCGCCCAGAGGTTTCTGGCTTTTGCACATGTCTGTTGAAGGTCATATTTTTCAAATGATTAAATCTTTACTCCTTTGCTACAGCCCTTTCTAAATCCTGTTAACTTGAGTATGGTAGAGATTGGAATAATTAAATTTTTGATCTAGGCTGCAGCCCTTACTCAATCCTATTAGGACTGAATAGGGTGGAGTATCTCCATTGTATCAATTCTAAAATCAATCAAGACTCAAATAAATTCCTGTTCTATGCTTAAGCATAGGTCAAAGTCCTTTCCATTGTTCAGCAAAGGGTTTCTGTCCTAAAGTAATCTTAAGAAGGGAGGAGGAGGAACCTCCCATGCCAAGGGGGTTCCCATTCCAATAGACTATCAGTAAGAAATTTTCCAAGTATGAAATATCCCAATGGTGAAATTACCAACATTTATAAGTCTAAGGAATTTTGAGGTTTACACCTCTCCTTCTCTGTGCCAGAAGACTCCCTGCCAGCTGCCAGGTCAAAACTCTAAGCTTTCTGTGATGGTACCAAATTACTCCATTATGGTTGCAGCCTTTGCCTGGGGATCCCCATCAGGTAGAGTCCTACTGTGGGTCTCAGAGTAGTAGGTGGGGGAGGACTGTTGGATCTTCCCCTCATATCCAAGAATTCAACTTTATTTGAATACATTTCAGTTTGAATTCAGAAGGAGAAACCTGTGGCTCTGTCTTGTTGAGTTTGGTTTTGTGTCTGTTTTGAAGTACTTATGCTGCTTCTAAGATGCCATCTTAACTCAGTCCCTAAAAGCTTTTGTTGATCTATTTCTCCTCATGGCACTGTGATTCTATTTTCACAAGTCCAACTTCTTACTATATGTTAAAATAATTAAAATGTAATTAAGAATTGAATTAATCAATTTACATCTCACATTAATTAGTAAATCAGGGTACTTGAGGAAGATTTGCCCTTTATATCTCCAACAATTCTAATTTTCAAAACTATTTTTCCTAAAATAGTTTCTATTCTTCATGTAAAGAGATGAGGAAAAAGATTTAAGACTAGAAAAGTCATAACCATCTTTTAGTCTTTTCATGCCATGAGCCAGATTTCTTAGATTCTTTTATTTCTTCTCTGTTCATACTTGGGAAGGTTAAGAGTCACTCACTATGAAGGTCAGTACAAAGTCACCAGTTCCTAAAACTAAACCTCATGAATGCATATCACAAGGGTTTCAATTACATTGCCAAAAAGTTTGAATAAATATAAATGTCTGAACTAAGGAAGAACTTTTTCTAATGAAGTATATATTTTTACAATATAATTATATTTGTAATTTCAATTTCACATTGTGATTTGAGCAACTGAGTGATTCAGTGGATTGACAACCAGACATAGAGATGAGAGGTCCTACATCCAAATCTGGCCTCAGACACTTCCTAGCTGTGAAACTCTGGGCAAGTCACTTAACCCCCATTCCCTATCTCTTACCCCATTCTGCCTTGGAACCAATACATAGTATTAATTATAAGACAGAAGGTAAGAGTTAAAAAAAAACTACAATGTGTAACTCTTTACTACAATGTTAAATCTATTTTATTAAGAATGAAATAATCCTATACTCCACCTGGTTTTACTTCTTTATTACTATATTGAAAATATTTGGTCTATATTCTGACTCAAAAAATGATATTTTAATACTGTTGTGGTTATTGTCTCCACTTATCAGAGATGTTTTATAAAAAGTTTGTGCCTTGAATAAAAAGTTGAAATACTTGGAATTTAAGATTTACTCTATCTCTGAAAGTAGAAATACTATTGCTACTTATGAATCTGATGTCAATGATCCCTTGCTTGAATGACAATTTTGACCTGTTCCATTATTAATCTGGAATGATTTGCCTTTATTTATTCATTTTGATGGCACTACTCCTGAGAGCTTAGAAAATGTGTAAAGGATTTAGTGTAGAAATCTCATCAATTTAGTCCACTTCAGCTAAGAGCTCCCAAGCTCAAGCAATCCACCAAGTATCAGGGATTAAAAGCATGAAGAAACATTTCTGACTTTAACTTTACTTTAAATTAATTTATTCATTAACTTGAATGTCTATAAAAATTTTGAAGACCAAGATACGTTTCCAAACAGTAATTTTATTTTATTTTGCTTTGATCATTATGTTTTTATTAGGGTTTAGGAATCCTGATACAGAAGGTGCTTTCTGTGAGCAGATTGACAACCTATCCAAAATTTATGGTCTTGGACCCTTGCTTGGTCAAAATCAAAGTTTAAGTGATTTGTTCAGGTAATACAGTTCTAGTGGTTCCAATGTAGGAGTTGGGCATTGGTCTTCTAGATATGATGATTAGTCAGTTATCTACCATGCCAAAATATTTGTCAGATACATAATATTAATATTAATAATAGTAATACACTTATAATCATAACAAATATTCCTAGAAGTGCTCTAATAATATTGCATGTTTATACATACTGTCTTAATGGAATTTTTTAAAATTGTATTAAATTTTATTCTAATTTTTGCCATTCAATAATTTTTCAGTCTTGTCTGACTCTTCCTGACCCCATTTGGGGTTTTTTTCTTTTCTTTTTTTTTACTTTTATTTTATTTGGTCATATTCAAACATTATTCATTGGAAACAAAGATCATTTTTTTTCCTCCCCCCTACTGCCACCCCTCCCATAGCCAATGTGCAATTCCACTGGGTATCACATGTGTCCTTGATCTGAACCCATTTCCGTGTTGTTGGTATTTGCATTAGGGTGTTCATTTAGAGTCTCTCCTCAATCATATCTCCTCAACCCCTGTAGTCAAGCAGTTGCCTTTTCTTGGTGTTTTTACTCCCACAGTTATTCCTCTGCTTATGGATAGTTTTTTCTCCTAGATCCCTGAAGATTATTCAGGGACATTGCATTGACACTAATGGAGAAGTCCATTACGGTTCATTGTACAACAGTGTATCAGTCTCTGTGTACAATGTTTTCCTGGTTCTGCTCCTCTTACTCTGTATCATTTTCTGGAGGTTGTACCAGTCTCCATGGAATTCCTCCACTTTATGATTCCTTTGAGCACAGTAGTATTCCATCACCAACATATACCACAATCTGTTCAGCCATTCCCCAGTTGAAGGGCATTCCTTCATTTTCCAATTTTTGGCCGCCACAAAGAACGCAGCTATGAATATTCTTGTACAAGCCTTTTTCATTATCTCTTTGGGTTTCAAACCCAGCAGTGTTATGGCTGGATCAAATGGCAGATAGTCCTTTATTGCCCTTTGGGCATAGTTCCAAATTGTCCTCCAGAATGGTTGGATCAATTCACAACTCCACCAGCAATGAATTAATGTCCCTACTTTGCCACATCCCCTCCAGCATTCATTACATTCCTTTGCTGTCATGTTAGCCAATCTGCTAGGTGTAAGGTGATACCTTAGAGTTGTTTTGATTTGCATCTCTCTGATTATAAGAGATTAGAAAATTTTTTCATGTGCTTAGTAATAGTTTTGATTTCTTTGACTGAAAATTGCCTATTCATGTCCCTAGCCCATTTATCAATTGGAGAATGGCTTGATTTTTTGTACAATTGATTTAGCTCTTGTAAATTTGAGTAATTAAAACTTTGTCAGAGGTTTTTGTTTTGAAGATTGTTTCCCAATTTGCTTCCCTTCAGATTTTAGTTACATTGGTTTTGTTTGTACAAAACTTTTTGATTTAATGTAGTCAAAATTATTTATTTTACATTTTACATAGAAAGAGAAAGACTTTCTAAGTCTTGCTTGGTTTTGAAATCTTTCCCTTCCCACAGGTCTGACATGTATACTCTTCTGTGTTTGCCTAATTTACTTATAATTTCCTTCTTTATGTTAAAGTGATTCACCCAATCTGAGTTTATTTTGGTGTAGTGTGTAAGATGTTGATCCAAACCTAATTTCTCCCACACTGTTTTCCAATTTTCCCAGCAGTTTTTATCAAATAGTGGATTTTTATCCCAAAAGCTGGTTTCTTTGGGTTTGTCATAGACTGTCTTGCTGAGGTCATTTACCCCAAGTCTATTCCATTGGTCCTCCTTTCTGTCTCTTAGCCAGTAGCAAATTGTTCTGATGACCACTGCTTTATAGTATAGTTTGAGACCTAGGACTGCAAGTCCACCTTCCTTTGCATTTTTTTTTCATTATTTCCCTGGATATCCTTGATCTTTTGTTCTTCCAAATGAATATCTATATACATATTTATGTCTTGTCTTTTCATCCTATACAGTTTGTCACTGTTCCCTCTAAGTGTAATTCTTTTAGCTGCCCAGGTAATAACAACAGTTTTTAAGAGTTACCTATGACCTCTTTCCTTATAGGGATACATATCATTTTAACTTATTTAGTATCTTAAATTTTTTTTTGTTGTTTTGTTTTGTTTTTCTTTTTTTCACTCTTTTAAAATTTCCTTTTAATGGTTTTCTTGAGTTCTGTGCTTGGACATCAGATTTTCTGTTCAGGTCTGGTCTTTTCTTTATGAATTCTTGGAATTCTTCTATTGAGTTGAATGACCATACTTTCCCCTGTAAGAATATAGTCAGTTTTGCTGGGTAGCTGATTTTTGGTTGTAGACCTAGTTCCCTTTCTTTACAGAATATCATATTCCATGCCTTTCGGTCCTTCCTGGATGCAGCGAGATCCTGAGTTATCCTCACTGTGCTTCCATGGTATCTGAATGACTTCTTCTTGGCAGTTTGTAATATCTTTTATTTTGGTCTGATAGTTCTTGAATTTGGCTATAACATTTCTGGGTGTTGAGGATTAAAAACAGGAGGTGATCTGTGGATTCTTTCAATCTCCACTTTTCCCTCTTGTTCTAGAATATTGGGGCTGTTTTCTTGAATAATTTCCTGTAGTATGATGTCCAGGATTTTTTTTTGTCATGGTTTTCTGGTAGACCAATGATTCTTAAACTGTCTCTCCTTGAATGATTTTCTAAATCCTCTGTTTTGTGAATGAGATGCTTAATATTTTCCTCAAGTTTTTCATTCTTTTGGTTTTGTTTTGTAGTGTCCTGCTGCCTTGTGAGGTCAATTAATTCTAGTTGTTGTATTCTGGTTCTTAAAAGACTTGATTTCATCCCTGGTTTTTTGGTCATCCTTTTCATTCTTGTCTGTTTTTCTTTGGAGGTCATCTTTCATCCTCTTTACCTCATCTTTCATCTCCTCTGCCTCATTTTCCAGCTGTTTGATTTTGGCTTTCAAGACACTATTTTCTGTTTCCAGATGACTTATCTTAGTTTTTAAGTTCTTTCCCCAATTATCTTCAGCCTCTCTTAATTGTGTTTTGAATTGCATTTTGAGTTCTTCCAAAGCCTGTATCCAATTTGCTGGGATTTCTGATTTTTCCTTTTCTGATCCCACCCCCTCTGTTTTGTTTGCTCTTTGCTAACCTGTACAGAAGTTGTTCATTTTAATTTCTTTCTTCTTTTTCTGTTGTTTGCTCATATTTACCCCCTTCTTTGCTCCCCATATTTTTCTGTGCTCTTGTACCTCTCATTTTATTTTTGGTTTTGGGGTTTTCTGTCAGTCTTCCCTCTTGGAGCTTTGTCAGATCTCTCAGTACAGTCTCTGGGGGAGGAATGTTGATGTCCCTGTCCTCTGGAGTCTTTTGATTGGATTAAGTTCAGCTAGGTTGGGCTGTGTTTTCCCTGAGGCCAAAAACTCCTGGAAGGCTGGAGCCAAATGTAAGGTCTCAGCCTCCCAGGTTCCCTCCAGTTCTCTCCAGCTGTTTCCCTGCTGCCTGCATTCCATGCTCTGAGCCTGGCTCAGCCCTGTCCACAAGGTACACCCTTTAGACCACTGCTTTTGCCCACCCAGAGATTCCTGTCCTTGAGGGAGGCCCTGAATTCTAGGGGGGAGGGGTCCTGTCCTCCTTGGGCTCTGAGGACTCCTGATAGGATTAGGTTCAACTAGGTTTGTCTAGATGTGCCCCAAGGCAAAAACCTCTGGTGAGACTGGAGCCAAATGGAAGGACCCCACCACCGGGGCTGGAAGCTCTTTGATCTGTCTTTGGCTGCTTCCCTGCCACCTGTGTTGGATATTCTGAGCCTGGCACAGCCATGCTCAGAAGGTACACCCTCTAGACCAGCACCTTTGCCTGCTCAGTGTTTCCTGCTGTGACTAGGGGCTCAGTGCTCTGTGTTGTGGGGGGAGGGACCCTAGGACCTTCCTTCTGCCTTCCTCTTAGACCCGAGTGTTCTCGGATTCCAGCTTTTGGGGGGAGTACCTTTTGAGTTGAGTACAGAAGGAGGGTTCCCCAGCTCTGTCCTGTTGTTAAGTATGAATTTCAGTCCTCTAAGAACATTCAGTTTGTGATTGGTAAGGAAGGGTTTTCAGAGGTCTGAACTTTTGCTCCTTCTAAGCCACCATCTTGACTCCACCCCCGGAATTTTTTCTTATGATGTTCTTTTCCCAGAATTTCCTATTGTACATAATGCAGAAGAGTTTGGATATTATGAGAATGAAATAAAATTAACTTTTTGCCACAAAACTGCCAAAATAAAGTAATAAATACTATTGCCTCAAACTGTTTTTAAAATGTAAGGATAAAAATAGTTCCTACTGTTGAGTAAATAGAAATTTATGCTTAGTGAATTCTAGGGCATTTTCTAAAAGTAGGCTATACTTTTTTTTCTACAAGTATGTCACATTATCTAATATTTAATCTAGAAAGAAAAAATTGATGAGGTAAGAAAACATTATTAAATGTCAGAATATGTTGCTGTTGAAGATAGACGTATTTCACATTCAGTTGTCTTGAAATTAATAGAGGAATGCTAAGAGTGAGATAAATACATTTTATTTCTTATATCCATCCCTTAAACTCTTCAGGGTTCCCAACATTGAAAAGGAAGGCTAGGACAAGAAAAGTATCTATAGCTGTACTTTTTAATTATTAAACAAATCTGCATTAAAGAACACTCAATATATGAGTGGAAAAATAATACCATTGCTATCATAATACTATTCTTTTAATAATAACCAGCATTTATATAGAATTTCAAGATATAAAAAATCCCTCTACAAATATTTTCATTTTATTCTCACAACAAACATGAGATATAGTGGTTATCCTCATTTTATGAATGAGGAAACTAAAGAAGGTAGAGGATGAGTGTCTTGCATCTGTTCACAAAGCTACTAGGTATTTAAGTTCATATTTCATTGAAATTCTCCCTAAGGCAAGGAAGAATTCCTGACTCCTAAATCAACTAGCTTCTACTACTAGAACAACAGCAAATCCTTTACATTCTTGATATGGCAATAAATGACACTTTATTTAAATTTTGATACTTTTTATTAATAATTTTCAAAGAACATTGTTTCAAGTTCTTGGGAAAATAGTTTTATATATGAGAGGCCCTATAGATAGCAAATGGTTAAAGCAAGTCTATATAAATGAAAAAAACTTAAATCTCTTGAAGTTAAATTATTTTCCCAAGATCACATAGTTTTGAAGAAGCAAAGACAGCATTTGAAAGCTATAATCCCTGACTCTAAATCCAATTCAATTTTTTTCTACTACATCTGATCACAGGAGTCTTATTGTCCTTGGTATTATCTTGACTATTATAATTCTTGGTATTAGCTTAGCACAGTGACTAGAACATAATCATAATAAGCACTTAATAAATGCTTGTTGACTTGGAAGTTTCTTTCACCAATATATTCAGAACTAAAGTCCCTATTGCCATTCTCTCTTTTATTACTTTCTTAACTTTTGAGAATTATAATGAATTAGTAGAGGCATCAGTTTGAGTTTTAAGGTAATATGAAGTAAAATGCTAAGGGAATGAAGGAAAATAAATTCTAGTCCCAGTTCAAGAACCAAGCATCTCTATGCTGTTTATTAATTCCCTCGAGCTTCAGTTTCTTTATTTGTTAAGTGTGTTTAATAATTATCTATTTACTTCATAGAGTTCTCCTTAGGTTCATATAGATAATAGAAATTTGAAATAACTTTACAAAATAGAAATAATTTTATCAACTTAGACACATATTTAAATTTATTCAACTGTCTTTTTATAAAATGAAAAAAAAATAGATCTAAATGATCTCTTAGGTCTCTTCCAGTCAGAGATTTTCACATGTATAGTAATTTTGCTCTGGATCCTATGCAGAAACTCATCATTTGAGGCACCATTTTTGACATTGATTAGAAAGGTAGTCTCAGTTCACAGCTAGCCTCAGATATACAGTCCTTTGTGACCTGGAAAAGTCTGTTCCTTCTCTGTAAAATGGAGATAATCATAGCACCTACTTACCAGGATTGTCATTAAGATAAAAATGAGATATTCTTAAAAGAGCTTAGAAAAACTTAAAGTATTTAGAACACTGCCCTTGATCATACAATCCAACACTGTGTCCAAAAAGTTTCTGTTCTAGTCTTTCTTTCTTTTTCATATTATTCTGCTTAACTTGAAAATCTCATTAGCTTCCATTGCTATGGTGATGAGTTTCAGACACTCCACTGACTTCCAATTTAACTTCTTCAACTGTCTTTTGGATATTTTGAACTTCATGTTTGACCTATATCTTGGACTTATTATGTCCAAAGTTGAAGTAATTATATTTTCCCCTAAATCCTCTCCTATTCCTACATTGCTGATCAGTGCAGAAGGCAATCCTCCCAATCCCTTCATGAACTACATGTCATCCTTGATTCCTCATGATCTCTCATCTCCAGGAGTCAATCTATTGCCAAGTCTTATTAATTTCACTTTTTCAAATATGCTTTCCTCTCTCAGGTGACATTGTCATCACTTCACAATTATCAATTCATATCCAAACTATTTTTAATAGATTGATAGTGTCAGCTTACATGACAACTTTCCACTTCCCAATCCATTCTCTCTTCATCCACTAACATGATTTCCAAAAACTCAGTTTTAATCATGTCCCTACCAGTTTGCCTCACTCAATAAATTCCAGTGGCTCCCTATTACCTCTAGAATCAAATACAAAATCTTCTGTCTGACATTAGAAGACCTATCTAACTTCACTCCTTCTTATATTTCCAGTCTTCCTATACCCTGCTCCCCAAATTCTTTGATAAAATGACACTTGCCTCCTTGCTGTCCTTTCAACAAGTCACTCCATCTCTTGGATTCTAGAATTTTCTCAGACTTTCCTCCCTGCTTGTTTCCTCATTATTTTGCCCTAATAAATTCCCTGGTTTCTTTTAAGTTTGAGCTAAAATTCAAATTTCCTCATGAAGCTTTTCCTAACCTCTCTTAATTATTTTACCTTTTTCTCTTTCTTACTTATTTGTTATTTAATCTGTTATTAACTTCTTAACATTTGTTACATCCTCCTCTAGATTGCAAGCTTTTTAAGAGTAGAGACTATCTTTTGGCTCTTCTGTTTGTCCTCGGACCTTATCACAGTGCCCAACACATAATAGATGATTAATAAATTTTAAGTAATTGAAATGATAGTTATTATTATTATTATTATTATAAATATTAATATTCATTTGGAAATATAGAGATTCAAAATGATTCCCTCAGTGTAGGGAATAACCTTAAGAATTGACTACTCTTTTAAAAACAAATATTGAATAAAATGTATGAATCAAATTTGCCAAAATTTTAGTTGATGCTCAAATAGTTCAGAAGGACAACTGTTATAAAAAATCTTTGTTAATATTACCAGACTCTAAGGGCAAATATAAAATAAATCATTGATTCAGAAAGTTAGCAGTGTGTTCTCTATTTGCTGGTAAATGTCTCTAATAACCTAGAAATTGAAACTTTGCTCAGTGGAAAGAGTGAATTTGACCTTGACTTTTCATGATCTTCACAAGAAACTTCATGAATATTCCCACTGATATCTGTCTTCTTCCAAAATAATGTCACCACATGACTTGATTTTTGAATAATACTGAGTGCTTTCAATTGAGCAATAGCACTCATTTGCAATTGCTCATAGATGAAGGATTGATTGACTTCGTGAATGAGCTGGTATGGTAGAATAAATAATGTCTGTACCCTTCCTAAGTATGAAAAAAAATCAATCAATATCAGAGAGAACATGTGTGCAATGGTGTACAATTTTTATAAAAAAGAAAAAAGTAATTTAAAATGATATAGTATTAAACCACTTTCAGCAAAGTAATGGTTAGTATATCATACTTGGGCAATTCTAATGAGACAATTATAATAAACAATACAGTTATCTGTAAATAGAAAGACATATTTATGTTGTGCACATTACCTTTGTGTATGACGCATATGCATCTTAAAATAAATAGAATTTTCACTTCCTAGCTGTGTGACCTTGGGCAAGTCACTAAAACTCAATTGCCTATCCCTTACTGCTTCTTTGCTTTTGAACTGATTTTAAGACAAAAGGCAAAGATTAAAAAAAGAAGAGAAAACTTTCAAATAAGAGAAAGTTCTTAGGCTTCATTTAATCTGAACCCTTCAATTTACATATGAATGAAGTTTGGAATCAAATTTGGAATCAAATATACTATCTTCAAACTTTTGACTTTAACACTAGTTATATAAGTGAGAAATTAACTTAAACTCTCTGGGTCTTGATCCTCCATTGATGAAGTTGGACTTATCAGGCCTACTTTGGTTTTAAGTTTATTATCCTATGATCCTATGACTTTCCAGGGTCTAGAATTCAGATTAACTGACTCAGAGTTGAGTGGTGTCTTCATCACAATAAGCAGGTTTAATGTTAGAGTATTAAAAAAAAAAGAAAATGATTCACCTGGAAATATCTTAATAAATAAAGTGTTCATATGATGTCTTTAACATGGTCTCTATCATAACCATTTTGTTAAAAGAATCAGATCTTGACTTCCGGGTAAGCATGGTGGCAGACTAAACGTGGCTGGCTTTCTCTCCTCAAACCCAATTACACAGATGACCTCAAAAGACTCCCCCTCCAAATCAAAAACAACCATACTCATAAGAACGGAGAGACCCAACACTAAGGCACAGTGCTGGTGGTAGGTGGGACTCTGGCATTTCCACAATATAAGGGAACGAAAAGCTGACCCACCCTCCTGCCACCCACCACACCAAAGGAGCCAGAGCCTAAGTTGGCACTGGCTAGAATCAACAAGTGAGGGAGGGGCAACCTAGAACTGAACAATGGGAAGCCCCAGGTCTGGGGACCTGAGAAGACCACCAAGGACCTACTCCTGAGAGTAATAAAACCCAAACCCTGGCAGGTGGGCAAGGGGAACTCAGATCACGGGAGCCCAGAACTAGTGTGCTATAATCAATGAGTACAGAAAGGGATCCCCTGAGGAGAGCAAGGGGCACCTACAGGTCTTAGGAGTTAACTAAAACCAACAAAGACCCACACCTGGGAGCAATAACACGTGAAACACCGGCAGGCAGGGGAGGGCAGACCCTGGTCTTCCCCTGGAAGACAGCGCAACCATGGAGAATGGAGAATATACCTGGGGCTAAAGCCTTGATCATTAGAGCCATACACTGAGAGCCAGCCCTCCACAGTCAGATTTCTGAACAGAAAGGGGAGAATAAAACCATGGAGATGGCAAACAGTGCACAGGAGCAACAGCCTCCAAACACCAAGAAAAGCAAGAAGAAGGGGGTGACTTTGGACACATTTTATGGAGCAAAAATACAAAATAAAGAGGAAACAGAAGAGGAAACACAAACAAATGCTCCAAAATCTTCCAGAAATGGAAATACTCCACAAGCTCTTGAAGAATTTAAACTAGAAATTATCAAAAAGATGGAAGCCTTCTGGCAGAAAAAAAAATGGGAAATAATGAAAAAGGAACTCAGCAATCTGAGGGTCCAAAATACAAAACAGGTCAGACCAAACAGAAAAGGAAAACTAGCCTTTAAAGTTCAGAATCAGGCCTAGAGACAGGAGGTCCTAGGTTCAAATCTGGCCTCAGCCACTTCCTAGCTGTGTGACCCTGGGAAAGTCACTTCACCCCCATTGCCTAGCCCTTACCACTCTTCTGCCTTGGAGCCAATACATAGTATTGACTCCAAGACGGAAGGTAAGGGTTTAAAAAAAAAGTTCAGAATCAGGCACCTGGAAGACCTTGATCTTGCAAAAGAGCAAGAATTAATAAAGTAAAGTCAAAAGACTAAGGAATTAGAAGATAACATAAAATATCTCACTGACAAAGTGACAGACCTGGAAAGCAGAGGAAGGAGAGACAATCTGAGAGTCATTGGTGTACCAGAAAAGCCAGAAACAAACAGTAATCTTGACATTATAATACAAGATATCATCAAAAAATAACTTCCAGAAGTTCTAGAACAAGGGGACAAAATATGCATTGAAAGAGTTCACATTATACCCTCTACACTAAATCCCCAAAAGACAATTCCCAGGAATGTAATTGCCAAATTCCAAAGCTTCCAAGCAAAAGAAAAAATCTTACAAGAAGCCAGAAAAAGACCATTTAGATATAAATGAAAGCCAATCAGGGTCATAAAAGACCTAGCAATTTCCACTCTGAATGACCATAAGGCCTGAAATATGATATTCAGAAAGGCAAGAGATCTGGGTCTTCAACCAAGAATCAGCTATCCATCAAAACTGACTATATACTTCCAGGGAAAATATGGGCATTCAACAAAATAGAAATTTCAAAGTATTCGTAAAGAAAAGACCAGAGCTCTGTGGAAAGTTTGACATCCAAACACAAAGAGCAAGAGAAACATGAAAAGGTAAATATGAAGGAAAGGGAAAAGGAGAAAAATGTTATCTTTTTCTTTTATTCAAACTCTCTTCTTTAAGGACTACATTTACATCAAATTATATATATTAATATGGGGGGAAAATGTAATGTGTAACTCTCAAAAATTGTATGCATCATTAGAGTAGTAAGAAGAGTCAAGCATAGAAAAAGTTTGGGCATCAAGATGATATGGAGAAAGGGGGGGCTAGGAAAGAAAAACGGAGGGGGGTAATTGTTGATGGTACTAAGATATACTCCAAGAAATAGAAAAAAAAAACTAAATAGAATAATCTTTCTCACACAAAGATACACATGGGAAGGGGAAGGGAAGAATTCCCCTATAAGAAGGAGAGGAAGAGAGTTTTTACTCAGATTGGGTGAATGACTTGAATATAAAGAAGGAAACTCTTAGTAAATTAGGTGAACACAGAATAGTATAAGTCAGAAATTTGGGAAGGGAAACACTTTATAACCAAGCAAGACATAGAAAGAGTCACAAAATGTATGATTAACACTTTTGATTACATCAAATTAAAAAGGTTTTGTACAAACAAAACCAATGTAACCAAAATGAGAAGGGAAGCAACAAATTAGGAAACAATCTTTATAACAAAAACAAAAATAAGGTTTAATTACTCAAATTTATAAAGAGCTAAATCAATTGTACAAAAAATCAAGCAATTCTACAATTGATAAATGGGCAAGTGACATTAACAGGTAGTTTTCAGCCAAGGAAATCAAAACTATTAATAAGCACATGAAAAAGTGCTCTAAATCTCTTAAATTAGAGAGATGTAAATCAAAGCAACTCTGAGGTATCACCTCACACCTAGCACACTGGCTAACATGACAGCAAAGGAAAGTAATGAATGCTGTTGCTGGTGGAGTTGTGAATTGATCCAACCATTCTGGAGGGCAATTTGGAACTATGCCCAAAGGCCGATAAAAGACTGCCCTTTGATCCAGCCATAGCACTTCTGGGTTTGTACCCCAATAGCTGCTCTCTTTGTTGTGGCCAAAAAAGGGAAAATGAGGGGATGCCCTTCAATTGGGGAATGGCTTAACAAATTGTGGTATATGTTGGTGATGGAATACTATTGTGCTAAAAAGAATAATAAAGTGGAATAATTCCACTTTATTGAGACTGGAACAACCTCCAGGAAGTGATGTAAAGCAAAAAGAGCAGAACCAGGAAAACATTGTACACAGAATCTGAAACACTGTGGTACAATCGAACGTAATTGACTTCTCCATTAATGTCAATACAATGTCCCTGAACATTCTGCAGGGATCTAGAAGAAAAAACACTAGACACAAGCAGAGGTCAAATTGTGGGAGTAACAACACTGAGGAAAAGCAACTGCTTGACTACATTGGTTGTGGGGACATGACTGTGGAGAGACCCTAATTCAAACACCAACAACATAAAAACGGGTTTGAATCAGGTACACATGTGATACCCAGTGGAATTGTGCATCAGCTCTGAGAGGGGATGTGGGGTGGCGGGGGGTGGGGGGGAAGAAAAAAAATTATCTTTGTTTCCAATGAATAATGTGTGAAAATGACCAAATAAAATAATGTTTAAAAAATACCTCTGATAGAATCACTCATTGGCTATGGGGGAAGAGGAGGAGGGGAGGGAAAGAGCATGAATCCTGTAACCATGGGAAAATATTCTAAATTAATTAATTAAATAAAAATTTAACTAAAAAAAACACATAATGGTAAAATAAAATGAGATCTCTGATTTTGTTTTGTGTAGAGAGCTCTGCATGATGACTCTACCAATGTATATCAGCACCGTCTTTACAATATCTACTTTTCAGAGTTGCCTGGAGGCAATGAGAGGATAGATAGGTTTTAGGCAGTCACACAGTTAATGTGGAGCAAATTGTAATCCAGGTCTTCTTTATTTTTTTAAATGATTCAATACCATAAATGAATGTTATTTTATTAGCAGAAATAAAATCAAATAAAATGCATTCCCATCTACTTTGCTGAAGCATCCTAAGAATCACAAGGTGTTTCTGATTTAATTTACAGATAAAGCATTACCAGTATCTTGTGTCTTACATTAGAATGTAAGATCACTGGGAATATTATTGTCCTGCTTTTGCTCTCTAAATCACCAGTGTGTTTCAAAAAGTAAGGGCCCAATAAAGATTTTTCATTCATTCATCTATCTATCCTTCCATTCATTCATTTTCCTCCATATTTATCTCTTACTCAGTTTTTAGCTGTCTAAAAATTCTCGTGTTTGGAGGATTTTCTGACAGTTTGGGCTGGGAATTGAAAGAAGTTGGCTCCTGGATGTGAGTTGGTTGTTGGGGGTTGGTTGCTGGTTCTGTGGGTTGGTGATTAGTTGGTGGTTGGCATCTAGTTTGCTGAAATATAAAGGTGGGCCTGAGCTGACTGAGAGGGCTTTTTGGCTTTAGCTTTTAGAGGGCCTTTTGTCTCTTGGGTTTTTGGCTTTTGGTTTGGGCTGTTAGGTTTTTTGTTTTTTTTCCCCTTCCTTGATATTTTTGGAAGGTGGCTGGTCTTTGTTGACAGCCTAATTGAGGTTGGATTAAACACTGGGTTGGTTTTTATTGGGTTGGATTGGGTTGGAACTTTGTGGAGTGGTTGTTATTATAGGTAGTTATATGCAGTTATAGGACAACTAGTATAGACATTAGGCAATTTCTTTCTCTACCTTTTTCCTATATTTCCCTCTTTTACTATATTATTTTACTATCTCTATTTTAATTAAACTAAATTATTAACTTAAAATCTGCTATAAGATTTCTTTTCTCTGGCTTAAAGGAATAATATTAATTTACAACACTACTATATTCTCATTAAAACAAGTTATTAAAAGCTGCTCTCTTATTTTGTCAAAACCCTTATTTTAACCCTTGCAGAGGTAACAATTGTGAGTTTTCCCTTAACAGAATATCACTTATAATATTGAGCCAATTTCTCTTCCCACATTGGCAACAGTTTCTGAAGTTTCAATCCATACTGTTCTTTAGACCCATAAGTCAGAACTTTCTATTTAGCCTGGTCACTCTTTTGAAAAAAGACAAGTGAGATATTGCAATTCCTCTAAAGTATCAGTATAATATGCTCACTGATGAGGGGTTCAACTAGAAATGGCTGGACCTGGAAATGTGGCAGCTCTATGGAAAATTAGGCTGTATTCATCCATTATAAGTATACCAAGACTCAAGTATTCTATGGATAGTGAAGAGTGAAGGGAAGCTAGACCCTTCTTTTTTCCTCTGGGCAAAAATTTGTAGCAGTGACTTAGAGAAATGTGTTAGGCAATGAATGTATATTTTCTCCCTGGAGAATATTAATTGTTTTATCATTTTCCAGGAGTAGTAATAGAAATCTAGCAGTTTCTCTTCTTATCTTCATTAAGTTGCTTTTTATAACATATTTACTTCAGATATTTTAAGAATCTATTTATCCTTATCAACTTTTTTATTTCATCTGTTTTCAGACACTTTAGAATGGTAGGGAAAAACCAAACTATAAATAGTTTTCAATATAGTTGATTGTGCCTGTTTACGTTGAATGGAGTCAATCAAAAACAAATTAATATACTAGTGCCTTTGCCTGGAGAAACTAGGCTTATTTTATGTGCCAAGAAAATCCTAAAGGCTCCTATGTAACCTTTAGGTTTGAAACATCTCTAGTAAAGAACAGAGCATAAAGAAGGTAGGAAGGGAAGCATTGTCTTTGCAAATCACTGACTAAGGGAAGGGAAGGAAAACATTGTTCCATGTTGTGATTGAACTTAATCCTTATTATAATAATATGTATTAAATCTATAAAAATATTTATGAATAGATGGATGAATAACTGTGCAAAAGAATTAACTTTATAACAAATTGACTTCAAATATCACTAGCAACATTCTGGGAGCCAATAAACATTATTACCCTAATGGTAAAATTGAAAAGTGCTTTGGGTTCATAATCAGTAATTTTAGATTAAAATCATAGAACTATTAATTATTTTTTGTATATCTCTTGGCAAATAACTTGTCCTCTCTGCTGTGCATTTTAAAATGGCTCTTGTAAACCTTAAAATTTCTTAGAGTTATAAATGTTGGAAATTTCACCATTGGGAAATTTCATAGTTGAAAAATTTCCTACTGATATTCTATTGGAATGTTAACCCCCTTGGCATGGGAGGGTCTTTCTCCTCCCTAATTAAGATTACTTTAGGATAGAAACCTTTTGCTGAACAATGGAAAGGGCTTTGACCTATGCTTAAGCATAGAACAGGAAGTTCTTTGAGTCATGATTGATTTTAGAATTGATACAATAGAGATACTTGGAATGACAGAACCAGGTCTTGGAACTTCCAATCTCCACCCTGCTCAGGGTAACAGGATTTAGGAAGGGCTGCAGCAAAGGATCAAGATTTAATTATTTGAGAATATGACCTTCAACAGACATGTGCAAAGCCACAGACCTCTGGGCGGTCCTGGGTTAAGCTAGAGCCACCATTGGCACAGGGAAGACATGGACAGTGATTGGTAGATGTGAGAACTGAGGGGAGGGAACTTGGATGGTTTCCTTAAAGATAGCGGGGTCTGAGGACTAGGAGGGGGGAGAGGTTTTGCTCTGAGAGGTTGTGCTCTGAGAAGCTTGCTCTGAAGGAAGCTGGAGGTGGAGGCCCCTGAGACTGTTTCTCCATTTTGGTCATGTGAGTGATAGGGACTGATCTCTTTCTTTGCCTCGGCTATCTAAGGGCTTGGGCCTTTTGGCCCAGCCTAAACAGAAGGGGTATTTAAGCCCTATTCCCTTCTCTCTCTCTTTAATACCTTTCTTCCTCCTGTTTGTAATTAAACTCCATAAAAGGTTGACTGCTGATTTGAGTTTTCATTAAGGAATTACATAGCTGAATTCCTTGGCGACCTTAAATTAATATATATCAGTCTTTTAAAGTGATTTCCTTGTCACACTCTGAACCCTGGGAGACCCTCTATCCCAACTTCCTCAGACACCACCCACTTCCTTCATGAGAGGTGTCTAAGAAGATATAAAAAGAAGGTAGAAGCATGAGTTTTGGGTGCCTTTTCTAGAGAAGAGCCTTGCCCTGGGTAAGATTCTTTGGTCCCCGCACTTGCAGGAGATCCACTTTTCTGTAGCCTTCCAAAACCTTTTTTTCCTTGGCCAAAAATAAACCTATCTAAAGATCCATGAAGTCTGGCTCAATTTTAATTTAAATCTCTAGCATAATTATAGGCTAGAAGGAAAAGCCTGGTCGATTTCATTATCAGGACAACAGGGAGCAGAAAGGGACCCCCGGCTCCCTTCCCTTCCTTTCCCTACCTTTTCCCCTCAATTTTTCACCATCAACACTGCCTTTAGGTTTTTTTTTTTAATGTTTACAATTAATTACAGACATTAAATGTCATTTTTGCTCTCTTTCATCTGGAAATTTATAAGAATTCATTGGGTAAGTAGATACCTTGAGCTTTTCCTTATTTGAAAATTTGAAGGAACTTTTGACATATCTTCTCCAAACTTGCTTTTTTTTTTTTGGTGTGGTTATTTAAAAAAAAAGAATGCTGGATGTCTAGTTGTAAGACAATCTAAGATCATGATAGGTGAATCCAGGAGAATTTTTTTTTCCTTCTAAAAGATAAATTATTCTAATCTTTATTCAAAGTCCAAAGTAATAATTTCCCTATGGGTATAATACCTACCAGGAACAATATGTAAATTAAGTAAGTTGCATGTAATATGCTGCCACAGAGAAAATGAGTGTAACTATGTGTATTTAAATAAAAACATCCATTTTACAGTCTCTTATGAAATGGTACAGACAATTAATTAAGAAGCTTTGTTAACCCTTATACTCAGTGGGATTCTCTTCAACCATCTCTTCACAATCTCTAGGAAGTACTGCTAACTGCAAAATTCTGTTGTTTTTTTAAGATCCATTATCACATTGTGCACAAAATAGTATGGTATACTATGTAATGAAATATGAGCGAGGGAAATTCAGAGTCTAAATGCTATTTTAAATCCCTTAAGAAACTTTTTTTTTCTTTTTATCCCACCTACTTGGACTTTGAATATTTTTTCTAGGAATGTTAGCTACATTCTAACTTAACCTAATATTTCAAATATTTGTAATTTTACTCACAGGTTCCCCCTATCAATTCAAATAATAACTCCATTTTTTCAGACATGTTTTTCATGAGTTGAGGTGGCTGGAATTTTCAACAGCTATTTTCAGATCTGAAGATGAACATCCCTCAAATTAGTGGAGACCAATCTTGGACAGCAGACTGCAACACATCATTACACACATTCTTGAAGGTCTCTACCTTGATAATACTTTTGAGTGTTTGTAAGCTATTGACATAGGTTTTCAAAACTGAGGGTCATTTCCAAGCTAGAAAAGCCAAACAAACATTTAAATATAAGTTTTAGTACAATTGCTTTAAAATATCTCCATATTCATTTCCTTGTCTTCCATATCTTTTTTTCTATACTTGTTCTGTTAGATAGATAGATAGATAGATAGATAGATAGATAGATAGATAGATAGATAGATAGAATTTTTATGGAATGTGTTTTGGAAAAGAGGAGAAAGAACTAGAAATCAGCTATAATCAACAAATCATTCACAGATCTTTATTATTTCTTCATATATAGAATAGTTTAAGATAGTACTTGGACACGGTATGAATGATCGCTTTTGTAAGTCTAAAAATTATTAAATCAGCTAAGACTCTTTAACAAAGTTCATTGTCCCCTTATTCTAAGCTTTGCCTTTTTTTCTGGAAAGACTGCATTTTGCCAGTGTTTCCTTAATTAGAACAAGAAAGGTAATCACTACCTCTGACTTCATGCCAGGTGGCCACATGTGTCTAATGCTATCTCCTATTCCAAAAATGGTAAACCTATGGCATGGGTGTCAAATATGGCACACAGAGAATTCTCTGAGGGTACAAGGCTGCCCTTTCCCACACACAGAGTTCATTACTAGAAAGACAGAGGAACTTGGGTGGAGCTGCTCCTTTCCTTCTCTTCACCACACCAGTTGACATTTTTTCACATTACCCACCCCTCCACCAAGAAGCCCAATGGGAACACTTTCTTCTTCCCTTGTGTGGGATAAGGTGGGGTTGGATGCACCTGGCACTCAATGGGGAAGGGGCATGGCACATGTTCTTCAGGGGGCAGGCACAGCACTTAGTCTGAGGGCAGGCTCTGGCATTCCATCTCTAAGAGGTTCACCATCACTGTCCTATTGCATTATTTCTTCTCTTATAGCCCCCTCACTAGCTAGATTGAAATAGTGAAAGGGCAAAAGGAATTAGTGGTGGTCAAATCCAAATTCTGACTCTGCTACTAGCCTTATTCTCCCTCATCTTGGCATCTGATGAATTCAATTTTATACTACCTGTTCTCAGCTACTTTAGTCATATTCCTTCCTGGTCAAAACTTTGTATTGCAACATTTATCCTCTTCATTCCATAGTGATATTTAAATATATATCCATATATGTATATATATATATATTTCAATTGGATTATTACATACATAATAAAAGCAGAAAAATTATGTCAGGTAATATAAATTGACATTTTCACTTGAGCCTTTTCCAGAGACCAAAAGCTTTTTTGGTATGGAGTCCATCTTTACCTATATATTTTTTTCAATCAGAACATGGGATCATAGAATAGAACTATTTTTTTTTTAATGAACCCTTACTTCTGTCTTAGAATCAATACTCTGTATTGGTTCCAAAGAAGAAGAGTGGTCAAGGCTAGGCAATAGGGGTCAAGTATTTGAACTCAGGACCTCCCATCTCTAGGCCTGACTCTCAACCCACTGAGCTAACCAGCTACCCCTCCCTCCATAGAATGGAACTATTCCATAAATTTGATTATCTTATTTTAGATTTTTTGCCTCACGCAAATTATATATGGTTAGCTTATGATTTAAGTAGAAGTTTGAGAAGTACATTTAGGAACATTGAGGTTATAGATTACTGTAATAAGTATGAGACACAGGATTTGAACTCAGATCATCATGACACTATGACACTTAGCTGAGTACAGCCACATCTAAACTGAACATTGTTTTTGTTTCTTTCCTAAATTAATGAGCATAACATATTATCAAAAGTAAAATTATTGAGGCTATGATGAGAAAAATTATGAAGTAGATGTTATGTCCAAAGAACTCTTTTCCCTAAGACCTGCCAGTTTGTGATGCATACATACACACACACACACACACACACACACACACACACACACACACACCCTTACACTAACCTGGATGCACATGAATTAGTCTATGGCTTATTAAAATAAGTGTTCTCAATTTTATATTTTAATTCACATCATACAGAGGAAAGAACTGTCACTGTTCTACATGACTGCTACTAAAACTATTAATTTTATTTATTATATTTCTATATATACATGTATTTATAAAATATTAAGAATCACATTTTTCAACACAGTAGGTTAGTAATGCAAATCATATTCACAATATATTTATGTGTTTTATATAAATAATGCTCTTTCACTTAGGTTATATGACTGGCTTGGAAATGTGGCATTATTTAGTTGTAGAGAGATCTATTTGTTCAAAGGTATAGCAAATTACCTCCAACCATACTTATTATCCAATGCTTTTCCTCCAGTCTAGGGAGCCTAAGAGTGAAAACTATGATTTTAGGTAATTTAATATCAGAGTTATAAATTATCTAAATGACAAAATTCTGATCTAGTCTTTTCTATCTATACTGAAAAGTAGTCCTCAGAAGAGGTTCTATGAATCACCATTATAGGGTCTTAAATTTAGATTGACATAATCTTGTGTAATCCCTAATATAAGTAATTGGAAAACCAACACTCAAAATATTAAAGACTTGTCTAAAGTAAAAAAGTAGGATTCTAGCTGAAGTGAATCAAGATCTAGAATTCTGAGTCTTATTTTTCTGTATTTTCAGGGTTTCTTTCCACGTATATATGTGGGTATAGACATATATACATATATAATATTTCATCATCATCATCATTTATCATCTATATCTTTTTTAATTGGTATCTGATCTAGATAACTTGTTGCTGTGTGGTATGACCAGGGCAAGTTATATAGGCTAGTTTGACATTATGGGACAAATCTGGACTACACAAATATATATTTGAGTTTGTCCTCAGAGCTTTTCTGCCTCAGGAAATGAAGGTTGTTTCATTTTGTCTTTTAGTCTCTTCCAACTTTTTTAGTTTTTTTTTCATCTTTTTTTCTCCCTCTGTGAAAAAGTATGTGCATGTATTTGTGTGTGTGTGTGTGTGTGTGTGTGTGTGTGTGTGTGTGAGTATGTGTGTGTGTTTGTTGTGGAGTATGCAGGTAGACCAGAATTAGAATTGTGTTATTTTCTAATGAAGAGAAACTCTGTAGCTGGAAGACCTAGTTTCAAATGTTTCTTTTAACACTTAGGAACTATGTGTCTTGAACAAATTGTT
This sequence comes from Monodelphis domestica, assembly GCF_027887165.1. NCBI lineage: Eukaryota > Metazoa > Chordata > Mammalia > Didelphimorphia > Didelphidae > Monodelphis > Monodelphis domestica. Next base: position 49,970,273 of record NC_077230.1, read on the forward strand.
TTTCCCCTGTGTTCAAGTTGCCTCAATTGTTAAATGATATGTTTTCACTAAATGGCATCTCCAATCCCTCATAGCTTCTCTGATCCTATGAATCTTGCAAATACAAATATAGGGATAAGAAGATGTAATGATAAATGTTTAATAATTGGTTCTTCAAGGTGAAAAGCTTATTTGCTAAAGTTTCAAGTTTAATCTTCATCATTATTTTTTCTATCATTTTCATAATTCAAGAGAATTTTTTAAAAAAATAAAGTAAAATAATCCCTATTGTGTACCCTTCCCCCAAACTGTAAGGTACAAATGTTCACAAAACAAAGACTTGACTTTCAGAATTCAAAGTCATCTAGATTCAGTGTTTAATTCTTTCAAAGTCTTTGAAACAATTTACATGTATTTCTGTAATTGCTTTTCTCTGTGCTTATTTTCAACATCCCATCGGGTTAGAAATTTCATGAGGGAAGAAATTGTTTCATTTATTTTCTTTTAGTTTCCAGGGTCTAGCACATTATCACACAAAGGAAAACCTTAATAAGCATATATTGAACTGAATTTTGAATACATGGAGTAAAACTGACACATGAACCATGGTTGTAGGATTCATTCACTAAATGCTGTTTTATGTCCTTCTATGACAGGGGGATTCTGGCTGCACTTCACAGACACCCCAGGTATCCATAGAAGAATTTCCTGGCATCTCTGAATTTGAATGGGAAAAAATAAAATGTACCTTTATTTCCAGTGAAAATTAGTATTTCTTTGAATTATGAATGTTAGCAATTGACATTTTTTCTAAGAAAAGTTCACATGGATTCATGAAAAACACAAACAAAAAGGTTTAATAATCATCTTCTAGAGGGTTAATAATGAATTGAGGCTATATAAAACTCATCTCAATGTAAGAACAACATATGAAACATCAGTTTTTCCTATTAATATTAACACAATGACAAAATTAAATGATGTTTTTTGTCCTTCCCTATTTTCAAGGAACAAAGAGGAGAATTTTGATATCTTTTGAAGTTCAAATGATAGTTTGTCACATTGTCTGCCTTCCTGGAAAGAATACATATATTTCTTCTAACACATAAGTGAAAAAGACTATCTTTCTCAAATTTTCAGTGTGCAAAAAAAAAAGTCAGTCATCTTTTTGAAAAGAAAGCAATGCCCCAATTTTGCTTATGTAACATGAATGTGACTCTATGTAACAGTTTATAAAAGAAAAGCCAAGAAGCTGCTAGAATTAATAGAAAACAATAAAGAGTAAATTCTCATTATTCACAGTAGTTTCATTCTACTGGGTCACTGAGAACATCGAATTAGAGAATTTTGAATTATTGTTTCTAGGGTTAAAATTTCTCTGAACCTCTTGTTACATTATTTCAGCACTTTACAGAACACCCTTATGTGTAGATTGATAAAATTCCTTTTTTTGTATGTACAATATTATTGGACAACATTGAACTTGTGGCCAACACCTCTATAATCTATACTTAAACAAAGCATAACTATTTTCTCACTAAGGCACATAGCAGCCTTCTTGCACTCAGGAACACTAGACAGTACTTTGGCACTATGTTTGCTGACCATTTTAAACAGTACAATCACCAGTAAAAAATACAAAAATGGGAAACATGACCCTAAATGGACTTCAAAAGGAATAATTTTTTTTTTTATATTAAAAGATCTAAAGCGACAAAGCATAGTATAAGTCTATTTTGCTCAACCTTAGCAGAGAGCATTTATGTAGGGCTCATCTTTTTTCTATCCCTGAATGTGTCTATGAATAACTGTGAAAACCATTTTAGTAATGATTTTGTGATTAAAAATAAATGCTATGAAAAAGTAAATTAGCAAATATGGAATGTATATATCTACTCATACACTCTAGATGGAATCATGGACCATAAACTCTTCTCACACAGGTAGGATTAAGTTCTTAAATCACTCTGACATGGTTATATAAAATTGAACAGAAATATGTTAACCATATTTACCATTATATCTGTCAAATTTTAATATATATACTATGAAGATTAAAATTAACTCTTCCTTGATTATGAAGATTAAAAATGTACACCCTGCCTATTTTTAGATTTAATCACCAAAAGTGTAAATATCCTACTTAAAAGTTGAGTATGGAGATCTGCCAATTTTTAGATCTAATCTCCAAAAATGTAAACATCCCACTTAATTATTGAGTGGCAGGTCTGTGACCCATGTGTATGATAGTGGGCAGTCCTATAGCAAAGCGTCAACAGTGATTGGTAGACGTAAAGTTAGGGGAAGACACAAGAAGTGACACAAAAGAAAATGTCTTAAAAAGGGAGTGACAACTTCCTGAAGGTGTTCAATTCTTTATGCTTTTGAGCTGAGGCTGGTGAAGAGGAGCAGAAAGATCTGCTGACTGGACCTGAGACCCTGTTCCTTTAGACTCACATGTAGTAAGTAAAAAGCTGACTCTTAACTGCTGGATATTCAGAAGAGACTAACCTCAGGAGAGAACTATCCTCTTGAGAGAGATTCCCGGTATCCCCAAGGCCTTGGCTATAAGGGATGAGGCCCTTCTGGTTAAGAACTAACTCTCCCTGCCCAGGGGCTGTGGGTAAATTACTTAGTGCTTAGGCTAGATATCTTATCTTATCCTCTCTCTGATTTCTTACTTCACTCTTTCTACATTTTGTAAATAAATTGTAAATAAAATCTCTTTGGAAATAATTAAATTCCTGGCAACCACACTCTTAAATAATCAAGTTCAAATCTTTTAAAATCAACCCCAAATACCCCTTAAAATGCTTTCATTTACATGGAATTCATCGTGTCTATTAAAGATATATTTTATATTAAACATAATTACTTAGGAATGAGTTTAAAGAAACAATAACAAAATGATAGAAAAAATTTTCCCAATTCTAGTCCTGGCACTCTATTCACAATTTATTATATACATACATATATATTAAAGGAGAGGGAAACACAGCAAATAAAACATAATCCACATAAAAACTGGGGTCATACTCTCCTCTAAAGTACTGATTATTTGTAGGATGCCTGTTAGTTTTTATATAAGACAGAGATTGGAGCTCTGATATCATTCCTTTGGGGAGTAAACTCCATATAATTATTCAAGTTAGTCCATCTCTGAAACTTATAGTCTCATCGGAACTGCCAGAAGTAATGATTGTTTAAATGTTTTATTTACTATCACAGAGCCAGTATGAGGATCCAGGTTTTTTGACTTGAGGTCTGTTCTTTGCCCTCTACACAACATTACTTCTATTTTTTTCTGCCCACTTCATCAAACGTATTTCTCTCCCTCTTCACACACACATACACACACACACATACACACACACACACACACACACACAACTACAGCTATAAAAGAGGTTAATACTAAAAGAAATGAGAAAAGAAACAAAAGTTTATATGTCACAAAGAAGCTCATGGTGAGAGGTGGGGAGAACATCAATACACTGGAAGGGTAAAGAGATTGGAGATAGGACATACTCAATTCTTATATGCATTGAAATTGACTCAAAGAGGGAAAGAAGAATCAAATACATTGGGGCAGAGAATTGATTTGTACCCTATAGGAAAGTAAAAGTAACAAATGGACTCGTGGGGAGGGAAGCAGTAGAAGGGAGGGAGAAGGTGGGGAATTGTTTAAAAAGACTGTAAAGAAAATAAGAGGGGAATAAAAAGGGAGGGGGTAGAAAGGGAAGTAAAATAAGGGTGGGAATTAGGGGGACCAAATAAAATCAAAACACTGGTGTAGAGAGAAATAGGGAAAGAATGGGAAAAGGAGACAGAGCAGGACTAGAAGTGGAAATCAAAATGCTGGGAAATACACAGCTGGTAATCATAACTCTGAATGTGAATGGAATGAACTCACCCATAAAACACAAGGAGATAGCAGAGTGAATTAGAAACCAGAACCCTATCATATACTGTCTACAAGAAACACACATGAGGAAGATAGACACGCATAGAGAGAAAATAATATGATGGAGACAAATCTATTGGGCATCACCTGAAAAAAAAAGAAGGCAGGAATCACAATCATGATATCTGACAAAGCCAAAGTAAAAATAAATCTAGTCAAAATAGATAGGGAAGGTAATGACATTCTGATAAAAGGCTATATAGACAATGAGGAAATATCAGAACTCAACATGTACTCACCAAATTGTATAGCAATGTGTTTGTCTTGGCAAATAGATTCCTAAGTATTTTATATTGCCTAGGGTTATTTTAAATGGAATTTCTCTTTCTAATTATTGCTGCTGAAATTACTTATGTAGGTTTATTTTGCGTCCTTCAACTTTGCTAAAGTTGTTGATTATTTCAACTAGCTTTTTAGTTGATTCTCCAGGATTCTTTAAGTAGACCATCATATCATCTGCAAAGAGTGATAGTTGGACTCCTCATTGCCAATTTTAATACCTTCAATTTATTTTTCTTCTCTAATTGCTACTGCTAGTGTTTCTAGTACCATGTTAATTAATAGAGGTGATAATGAGCATTCTTGTTTCACTCCTGATCTTATTGGGAAGGCGTCTAATTTATCCCCATTGCAGATGATGGTTGCTGATGGTTTTAGATATATACTGTTCAGTATTTTTTAGGAAATGCCCTTCTATTCCTATATTTTCTAGTGTTTTCAATAGGAATGAGTGTTGTATTTTGTGAAAGGTTTCTTCTCCATCTATTGAGATAATCATGCTATTTTTGTCAGTATGCTTGTTAATATTGTCAATTATGTGGAAAGTTTTCCTAACATTGAACCACCCTTGCAAATCCTACCAGAACATAGAGAATAACCCTTGTGATCAATTTGCTGGAGTGTTTTTGCTAGTATTCCATTTAAAATTTTTGCATTTATGTTCATTAGTGAGATTGGTCTACACTTCCCTTTCTCTATTTTTGACCTGCCTAGATTTGGAATCAGTATCATATATGTGTTGTAAAAGGAATAGGGAAAGAATGGGGAGAGCAAGAGTTAGAAAAAAAATCACAAAATATAAAATAAATAATTTTGATTACATCAAATTAAAAAAAGTATTTTTTACAAAAAAAAACAATGTCATCAAAATTAGAAGGGAAGCAACAAATTGGGAAACAGTCTTCATAACAAAATCCTCTGACAAATTACTCAATTTTTTTTCAAAATTTTTTCAAAAATTACTCAAATTTATAAAGAACTAAATCAATTGTACAAAAAATCAAGCCATTTTCCTATTAATAAATGGGCAAAGGACATGAATAGGCAATTTTCAGTTAAAGAAATAAAAACTATTAATAGGTATATGAAAAAGTGTTCTAAATCTCTTATAATCATAGAGATGCACATCAAAACAACTCTGAGGTATTACCTCACACCTAGCAGATTGGCTAACATGACAGCAAAGGAAAGTAATGAATGCTGGAGGGGATGTGGCAAAGTTGGGACATTAATGCATTGCTGGAGGAATTGTGAATTGATCCAAACATTCTGGAGGGCAATTTGGAACTATGCCCACAGGGCGATAAAGGACTGTCTGCCCTTTGACCCAGCCATAGCACTGCTGAGTTTGTACCCTAAAGAGATAATAAGGAAAAAGACATACAAGGATATTCATAGCCACACTCTTTGTAGTGGCATAAAATTGGAAAATGTGGGGAGTGACTGAACTAATTGTACTATATTTTGGTGATGGAATACTCATCTTCCTGACATCAAATCTGACTTCAGACACTTATTAGCTCCCTAACCCTGAGCAAGTCACTTTACCCAGTTTGCGTCATTTCCAGCAGTTTTGTCAAACAGTAACTTCTTCCCTCAATAGCTTGGGTCTTTGGGTTTATCAAATACTAGGTTACTATGCTCATTATCCAATGTGTGTTCATTTCCTAAGCTATTCCACTGATCCATTACTCTATATCTAAGCCAGCACCAGATTATGTTGATGATTACCAGTTTATAATATAATTTGAAATCAGGTATGGCTAATTCTTCTTCCTTCATATTTTTTCATTAATTTCCTTGATATTCTTGACTATTCTTTCAGATAAATTTAGGTATATTTTCTAGTTTTATGAAATAATTTTTGGTTAATTCGATTGGTATGGCATAGAACAGGTCAACTAATTTAGGCAGAATTGTCACTTTTATTACATTGGTATAACCTATCCATGAACAATAAATATTTTTCCAATTGTTTAAGCCTGAAATCATTTGGATGAAGAGTGCTTTTTAATTGTGTTCATATAGTTGCTGGGATTGTTTTGGTCAGTATACCCTGAGACATTTTATTTTGGCTATAGTTATGTTAAATGGAATTTCCTTTTCCATCTCTTGCTATTGAGCTTTATTGGTGGTAAACCAAAATGCTGATGGTTTATGTGGATTTATTTTTTTTCCTATAACTTTGATAAAGTTAATTGTTGCTTTTAGGATTTTTTCATTGATTTTTGGTGTTTCTCTTCTTTTAACTATCATATCATCTGCAAAGAATTATATTTTTGTTTCCTTATTGCCTATTTTAATTCCTTCAATTTTTGTTTCTGCTCTTAATTCTATAGCTAGTGTTTCTAGTACAATGTTAAATAATAATGGTGATAATGGGAATCCTTGTTTCACTCCTTATGTTCATTAGATGGTTTTTAGGTTATCCTTATTACAGATTTTTGCAATTATTTTAGATAGATGTTATTTGACATTTTTAAAAAAGCTCCTTTAATTCTAGTGTTTTTAAATTTAATGGGTGCTGTATTTTGTCAAAAGATTTTTCTGCATATATTGTCATACTCACTATCATATGGTTTCTGTTGCTTTTATTATCAAAGAATTTGGCCTTCCTGAGCAAGAACTGTCTTCATCTTCTGTTTGTAGTTGCAACATTTAACAGAGTACTTTGCATTTTATTATTAGTTAACAAATTCACTTATTCATTCATTCATTCATTCATTTGTTCATTAACATGGTATGGAAGCAGTTTATATATATGAATTGAGTTGAATTGTAGACTTGAGGATAGGCATAACCTAGGTCTAATATGTCCTTATTTTTACTTGTTTTTCCTCAAGCAAAAAATTAGGTTTAAGGGACATTGCAGATCATGCAGAATCCTTTAGAATGGATTGTGGGAGATAAATGGCTATTGAAACTCACCTAATTTTTTACATTCTGTTAGCCTATTGATACTTGGATTAATTCCCAAAAGAAGGGATTCATCAGAAAGAGAATCATATTCCAGTTGTTATATTGCTTGCATCTGCTCTTTTCTCATTGTTTTCATGATTTCCTTTGCTGGAAACTATAGAGTTGTACCAGAGTGTACTATTGCCATTATAACTGAGGTTATAGGATGAGTGTTATACATTGTCCCGAGCACAGATGGACTGGTGTGGATCAATTGTGAAAATGTTCCTCCCAGGATTACCTGAAAACAACAGAACCATTTGTAGTATCTCCTCTAGAGCCAACTGGCAATGATATTTTGGCTATATCTCCTGAACTACTAAGAAAAGGAGACAATAATTCTATTTTGGCCACTGAAAATGATGAAGTCCAAACAGCTGATTTTTATATACTCATCAGTATATGGTTTAAAAAAAGACAAAGAAAATTGATGTGAACTTTAAACCTTGCTGAAACCTAGCTAAAGGGATAGTGATATATACTAATGTCTAATGTCTAAGAATTCCTATATGTATATAGGTGTGTTTATATGTAGACCAAAATGTAATATAGTGTTAAAGGAATTATTTTATTCCCATAGAGTTCATGTTACTCTTTATTTCTTTGTTTCATTCCCAGTTTGGGGCTTTTGTGACTACTGGGTTGGGCTTTGAACCAGAATAGCTTTGAAGTAATTGTCTGAAAATTGAACACAAGCCCTTTTTATTTAAGGGTATCTTTTGGAACAGAGAGCATTTATAGCACTTGAGCATAATTTGGAAATTTTATTTTACCATCTATTCATCAAAATAAGTTATTCATGTCCTGATTTAATAAACTTGTGTGACTTTACAATCTCCCTGTATCTCACAACCCAACATGAAGGTTAACACAAAATTATATTTAGTATTGAATTATTTCAAATGTAAAATTATATCAGTATATTTTAAGCTATTGCATTTGAAGTCAGGTGACCTGGGTTAAAATTCCAGGTTAGTTAATTACTTTATTTATGACTGGGGAAGTCATTTAGCCATTATGGGTGTCAGTTTCCTTATCTATAAAATGACAAGTTGAAATATATCAAGCTTTCTTAACTTTTTATATGCTAGGGAACCTCTTTAAAATATAGTAAAGTCCAGAGACCCCTTCTCAGTATATTTATAAATGAATAAAATTAAATAAATAATGTCATAAGAAAAGGAATTATAGTTACACATATTTAAAAAACAAAAATCACTTCATGAAACAAATCAAGAACCTCTGTACTAGATAATCTACTCTCTTTAATATATAAATACTATTCCTTATCATCCCCAATGGAGATATAGGTTCTGTCCTCTTGTGTCTACTGATTTTAATTTGCCTTTAACCAAAACATATAGGTCACATGTTGATGACCTCAGAGTACAGTCCTGTTCCTTCTTAGATGAGAGGAATACCATGCATCCTGGTCCATACATCTGAATTTCATAGATTCAGTTACATCTAATATCCATTGAGCATTTATTTTCCATGAAATATGCTTAGCACTAAGGACTGACTTCTTTTTAATTGAATCATTTTTTCCCCTCTAGTTGTTTTCCTCAAGATGCCTGTAGATTTCCTGGCAAGGGATCCTGATTGTTGGAAAGACCGATGACTGCCTGTTGATTGAACCTCACTGACACATTCTAGATCTTTTATTGTATTTACATTAATTTAACAAAAATATTTTACTGCATTGAATTGGCAAATACTTCACCTAGCCTCTTATTTCAGCTGTGTTATCTTTTTATTTTACTCCTTTGCCATTATCTCACCACCCACTGTGCTACCAAGAAAGGAGATCATGATCTAAATAGCAAACCTAATAACTCTGGAGCTCCTGTGCCCTAACTTCTATTTTCCTCAGTTGAGCATTTATGTTCATTTCTAGTCATAATTAAATTAATGTCTTTCTAACTTTCCAAATAAGAATAAACTCTCTGACAAGCATTTCCTTGTACAGTGATCACTCTTATTACGGGAGTTGCATTCCAGAGAACCACCCCCCTCCCCACAATAGGTGAAAATCTGTGAAGAGGTGGTATTATATTATATTATTATATATATGTATATACATATTCACATAATTATATAAAGGCTTTATAAACCTTTCCCACACTCTATTAAACCTTTTCCACACTCTTTTTAGCCTTTCCCACACTCTTACAAACATTGAACCAATCAGTGCCCAGGATACAGAAAACAGCATTGAGGTTGGTCACCTTTCATTCCATCAGCCAATAGTGTGCCATGTACACTCTCACTCTGACAAACTTGTGAAAGAAGTGGTGGATTGTGTACAGTAAAATAAAGTGAAAACTTTGAGATACAGAATTCGATTTTTTCTTAAAACCCATGATACAGCAAAGCTGCAATAAGTGAACCATGATATAGTAAAGGATGACTGTATATGGTGTCTTCTCTTGTTTGGGTAGGGCTTTGCTTTTGACCCTCATGATATCCCAGTACTTGAATAATTAGTTCTTTAAAGAACATTTGTCTTCATTTCTTCAATAATTCATTAAAGATTAGAATTGGATTGACAGGGAAATGGCACAAAAATCTAGATGATTTCTGAGATTCCTTCCAAGACTTAGATTATCAAAATCTGGGAGAAGACCATTAAGTATCTCTTTCCCCCATCTGCAAATTTCAGACTTAACTTTACAAAGTTATTTCCCCATATTCCTATCTCAGGAATTAGAAATCCCTGATTTTGCTTCAGTATTTAGTAGTGATTCCAGACTTAGCAACATGTCCTTCTTTGAGATTTACATAATCTAAAAATATAATCCAATTCATTATCTAGTTGCTGTTTTCTTTTCATTTTCAGTGCATTACTTTCCTTTATTGTTAAGTTCAGGGTCTCATTAAAGTCCCTTTCTCCACCCAAATTCCTAAATTCATTAGTTAGCTTCAAGATTCAAGTTGGTATTCTCTCAAATATCTTAACTTCCCAAGCCCTGGATCTTCTTAACTTCAATGGCCTCTATTTTATCTTAGAAAAGCATCTAAGCAAAACGCATTTTACAACTTGCACGTAGAGGAATATTTACATTCTTTAAAAATATAAACTGAGATATTTGCATAATACTTAGCACAGTGCCTGGTATGTAGTAGGTGTATATAAATTTAAACTATTATACCAGCCACTCTACTAGGTGCTAGAGAAAAAAAAAGAGTCAAAAAAACAAACCCTCCTATTAAGGAAGATATATTCTAATGGGAGAGTATAACATGCAAATAAATATGTACAAGCTATATAATGAATGAATTAAAAATAATCCTCAATGGATGGCCTTGGAATTAAAGGGGAGCAGAAAAGGCTGATTGTAGAAAGTGAAATTTTGGTTGAGATTTGAAGGAAGTTAGGAGGTAGTAAGGGGGGAAAAGAGCATTCCAGACAGGAAGGTCACCAAGTTAAAATGTCTGGTTTTGAGAAATGGCATTTCTGGTTTAAGAAACAAGGAGTCCATTATAACTAGATGGGAGGAGGACAGTGACTAGGTATCAGAAGAATGTAAAAGCAGATAGGTCACAGATTATGAAAAGTTTTGAATGTCAATAAGTTTTTGATATTATTCACAATTTCCACCAATTCCAATGATAGTAAAATTCAATCATTACCCCAATCTGTGTTGAGTCTTATGTGTCTCCTCATGTGATATGATTTACCTCATCTTTCTCTCCTTTGTACTTTATCCAGTGTGTTCCTCTTTCTTATCCTTCATTTTTTTTATTTCATCCAATTATATTCAACCAACTCTCTGCTTTTTATGTATTCTATATGCTACCCTAATAATAATTAAAACTTTAGGAATCTTCCAACCCTTAAATATTCTAAATTATTTAGGTATCTCAATCATCATAGATATCCTAACATTTTAATTTGCTCCTTCCCATGAAATAATGTAATCAATTTTACATCTAATGTAATAAATTTTCCCTAAGTGCTTTAAGTAGCTTAAAATTTTTCAGCACCCTAGGCACTTCAAAATGTAGTGATATCCTTAGCATCTTAGTTATCACTTCACAATGTAGGAATATTTTAAACCACTGAGTCCCTTGAGTTTACTTTTCTCTGTTTAATTATTTAAGATTCTCTTGAGGTTTTTTTTTTTCTTTTTAGTTTTGTACTTTTCATTTAGAATGCCTGAAAGTTCACTGTCATTAAATGAACATTCATTTACCTTGACTATTATGCATAATTTTGTTATGTGATTTTGTTATATTTCTAGGACCTTTGCCTTATTGAATATCATATTTCATCCCTTCTGGCCCTCTCTATAATATTGGAATTAATTACTGTCTAACAGACTGATAGAATCCATTTGTAAATATATCTTACCTGGAGATTGCTTATTAGGAATAAAAAAGATGACTTTTAAGTGTTTTTCCTAACTTATAGTTATTTAAATATTTTATTTCTCCTTCTGTTAATAGAGGTAGAATACATTTTATAAATATTCATCCATTTTACTGAGATTGTCAATTTTGCTGGCATATATTTGGGTAAAATAATTCCTAAAGATGGCTTTAATTTTATCTTCATTGATGGCATAGTCACCATTTTTATTTTTAATCATAATAATGTTTTTTTTCTTTTTAAATCAAATTAACCAGTAGTTTATATTTTATATTAGTTTGCAATAAAACCACCCCCATATTTTGTTTATTATTTTAATGATTTATTTACTTTCAGTCTTATTTTCTTTTTTTTTTTTTGAATTTGAAATGTTTAGTATTTTTTTTTATATCATTTTTTTAATATATTTTATTTGATCATTTCCAAGCATTATTCGTTAAAGACATAGATCATTTTCTTTTCCTCCCCCCCACCCCCCATAGCCGACGCGTAAGTCCACTGGGCATTAGATGTTTTCTTGATTTGAACCCATTGCTTTGTTGATAGTATTTGCATTAGAGTGTTCATTTAAAGTCTATCCTCTGTCATGTCCCCTCAACCTCTGTATTCAGGCAGTTGCTTTTTCTCGGTGTTTCCACTCCCATAGTTTATCCTTTGCTTATGAATGGTGTTTTTTTTTTCTCCTGGATCCCTGAAAGTTGTTCAGGGACATTACACCGCCACTAATGGAGAAGTCCATTACGTTCGATGATACCACAGTGTATTAGTCTCTGTGTACAATGTTCTCCTGGTTCTGCTCCTCTCGCTCTGCATCACTTCCTGGAGGTTGTTCCAGTCTCCATGGAACTTCTCCACTTTATTATTCCTTTTAGCACAATAGTATTCCATCACCAACATATACCATAGTTTGTTCAGCCATTCCCCAATTGATGGGCATCCCCTCGTTTTCCAGTTTGGGGCCACCACAAAGAGCGCAGCTATGAATATTTTTGTACAAGTCTTTGTGTCCATTATCTCTTTGGGGTACAGACCCAGCAGTGCTATGGCTGGGTCAAAGGGTAGATATTCTTTTGTCGCCCTTTGGGCATAGTTCCAAATTGCCCTCCAGAATGGTTGGATCAGTTCACAACTCCACCAGCAATGAATTAATGTCCCTACTTTGCCACATCCCCTCCAGCATTCATTACTTTCCTTTGCTGTTATGTTAGCCAATCTGCTAGGTGTGAGGTGATACCTCAGAGTTGTTTTGATTTGCATCTCTCTGATTATAAGAGATGTAGAACACTTCTTCATGTGCTTGTTAATAGTTTTGATTTCTTTATCTGAGAACTGCCTATCCATTTCCCTTGCCCATTTATCAATTGGAGAATGGCTTGATTTTTTGTACAATTGATTTAGCTCATTATAAATATGAGTAATTAAACCTTTGTCAGAGGTTTCTATGAAGATTTTTTCCCAATTTGTTGTTTCCCTTCTGATTTTAGTTATATTGGTTTTGTTTGTACAAAAGCTTTTTAGTTTGATGTAGTCAAAATTATTTATTTTACATTTTGTGATTCTTTCTATATCTTGCTTGGTTTTAAAGCCTTTCCCCTCCCAAAGGTCTGACATGTATACTATTCTGTGTTTACCCAATTTACTTATGGTTTCCTTCTTTATGTTTAAGTCACTCACCCATTTTGAATTTATCTTGGTGTAGGGTGTGAGGTGTTGATCTATTCCTAGTCTCTCCCACACTGTCTTCCAATTTTCCCAGCAGTTTTTGTCGAATAGTGGATTTTTGTCCCAAAAGCTGGGATCTTTGGGTTTATCGTATACTGTCTTGCTGAGGTCGTTTTCCCCCAGTCTATTCCACTGATCTTCCTTTCTGTTTCTTAGCCAGTACCAAATTGTTTTGATGACTGCTGCTTTGTAATATAGTTTGAGGTCAGGGACTGCAAGGCCCCCATCATATGTGTTTTTTTTCATTATTTCCCTGGATATCCTTGATCTTTTGTTCTTCCAAATGAACTTTGTTATGTTTTTTTCTAAATCAGTGAAGAAGTATTTTGGTAGTTCAATGGGTATGGCACTAAATAGATAAATAAGTTTGGGTAGGATGGTCATTTTTATTATATTGGCTCGTCCTATCCATGAGCAGTTAATGTTTTTCCAATTGTTCAAGTCTAGTTTTAGTTGTGTGGCGAGTGTTTTGTAGTTGTGTTCATATAGTTCCTGTGTTTGTCTTGGGAGGTAGATTCCTAGGTATTTTATTTTGTCTAAGGTGATTTTGAATGGGATTTCTCTTTCTAGTTCTTGCTGCTGAGCTGTGTTGGAGATATATAGAAAAGCTGATGATTTATGTGGGTTTATTTTGTATCCTGCAACTTTGCTAAAGTTGTTGATTATTTCAATTAGCTTTTTGGTTGACTCTCTAGGATTCTTTAAGTAGACCATCATGTCATCCGCAAAGAGTGATAACTTGGTCTCCTCCTTGCCTATTCTGATGCCTTCAATTTCTTTATCTTCTCTAATTGCTACTGCTAGTGTTTCTAGTACAATGTCAAATAGTAGAGGTGATAATGGGCATCCTTGTTTCACTCCTGATCTTATTGGGAATGCATCTAGTTTATCCCCATTGCAGATGATATTAGCTGTTGGTTTTAGATATATACTGTTTATTATTTTTAGGAATGACCCTTCTATTCCTATGCTTTCTAGTGTTTTTAATAGGAATGGGTGTTGTATTTTATCAAAGGCTTTTTCTGCATCTATTGAGATAATCATGTGGTTCTTGCTAGTTTGCTTGTTGATGTGGTCAATTATGTGGATGGTTTTCCTAATGTTGAACCAGCCCTGCATCCCTGGTATGAATCCTACTTGATCATGGTGAATGATCCTTCTGATCACTTGCTGGAGTCTTTTTGCTAGTATCCTATTTAAAATTTTTGCATCTATATTCATTAGGGAGATTGGTCTATAGTTTTCTTTCTCTGTTTTTGACCTGCCTGGTTTTGGAATCAGTACCATGTTTGTGTCGTAAAAGGAGTTTGGTAGAACTCCCTCTTTGCTTATTATGTCAAATAGTTTGTATAGTATTGGGGTTAATTGTTCTCTGAATGTTTGATAGAATTCACAGGTGAATCCATCAGGCCCTGGGGATTTTTTCTTAGGAAGTTCTTTGATGGCTTGATGGATTTCAATTTCTGATATGGGATTATTTAAGAATTCTATTTCCTCTTCTGTTAGTCTAGGCAGTTTGTATTTTTGTATATATTCATCCATTTCTCCTAAATTGGTGTATTTATTGCCATATAATTGGGCAAAGTAATTTCTAATGATTGCCTTAATTTCCTCCTCATTGGAGGTGCTGTCCCCCTTTTCATCTTTAATGCTGTGAATTTGCTTTTCTTCCTTCCTTTTTTTAATTAGATTGACCAGTACTTTGTCTATTTTGTTTGTTTTTTCAAAGTACCAGCTTCTTGTCTTATTTATTAAATCAATAGTTCTATCACTTTTGATTTTATTAATTTCTCCCTTAATTTTTAGGATTTCTAATTTGGTTTTCTGCTGGGGGTTTTTAATTTGATCGCTTTCGAGTTTTTTCAATTGCATTTCCAATTGATTGATCTCTGCTCTCCCTTGTTTGTTAATATGAGCTTTCAGGGATATGAATTTGCCTCTGATTACCGCTTTGGCTGCATCCCAAAAGGTTTGAAAGGATGTTTCGCCATTGTCATTTTCCTTGATGAAATTATTAATTGTTTCTATGATTTCTTCTTTAGCTAAACGGTTTTGGAGTATCATATTGTTTAATTTCCAATTGGTTTTAGATTTGGTTTTCCATGTACCATTACTAATCATTATTTTTATTGCCTTGTGATCTGAGAAGGCTGCATTCATTATTTCTGCTTTTTTGCATTTGTGTGCTATGTTTCTGTGACCTAATGTATGGTCAATTTTTGTGAATGTGCCATGTGGTGCTGAGAAGAAGGTGTATTCCTTTTTATCCCTATTTATTTTTCTCCATATGTCTATTAATTCTAATTTTTCTAAGATTTCATTCACTTCTTTTACCTCTTTCTTATTTATTTTTTGATTTGATTTATCTAAATTTGATAATGGTTGGTTTAAGTCTCCCACTAGTACGGTTTTATTGTCTATTTCTTCCTTCAATTCTCCTAGTTTCTCCATTAGAAATTTGGGTGCTATATTATTTGGTGCATACATGTTGATTAATGATATTTCCTCATTGTCTAGAGTCTCTTTTAACAAAATATAATTACCTTCCCTATCCCTTTTGATCAGGTCTATTTTTGCATTGGCTTTATCAGATATCATGATTACCACTCCTGCCTTCTTTCTATCAGTTGAGGCCCAGAAGGTCTTACTCCATCCTTTAATTCTGACCTTGTGGGTGTCAACCCGCCTCATGTGTGTTTCTTGAAGACAACATATGGTAGGGTTTTGGATTCTAATCCATTCAGCTATTCGTCTACGTTTTATGGGTGAGTTCATCCCATTCACGTTCAAAGTTATGATTGTCATTTGTGGACTCCCTGGCATTTTGATTGCCTTCCCTAATTCTAACCTTTTCTTCTTCGGCTCTACCTTTTAGTCCAGTGATTTACTTTGAATCAGTCCCCCTTGTCCCCTCCCTTGATGTTTCCCTTTTTAGTCCCTCCCTTTTTGTTCCCTCCCCCTCCCCCCTCTCTTTCCCTCCCTTTTTGTTCTCCCTCTCCCCCTCCCCCCCTTGGTTTTCCCTTCTCCTTACCCTTGTTGGGTAAGATAGAATTCAAGATCCCAATGGATCTGGATGTTTTTCCCTCTCAGAGTTGATTTCCCTGAGATTGAGGTTTAAGTAAGCCCCCCCCCCTCTTCCTCTCCTTCTTATAGAAGTTTTCTTCCCCTCCCCTTCCCCTGTGAATCTTTGTGTGAGAACCATTATTCTATTTGGTCTTTCTTTACCCCCTATTTATACATTACATTTTCCCCACATATTAGTATACATAGGTTGATATAAATGTAGTCCTTATAGAAGAGAGTTTGAGTAAAAGAAGATAACATTTTTCCCCTTTCCTTAATATTTACCTTTTCAGGTATTCCTTGCTCTTTGATTTTCGGTATCAAACTTTCCACAGAGCTCTGGTCTTTTCTTTGCAAAAAGTTGGAAGTCTTCTATTTTGTTGAATGCCCATACTTTCCCTTGGAAGTATATAGTCAGTTTTGCTGGGTAGCTGATTCTTGGTTGGAGACCCAGCTCTCTTGCCTTTCTGAAGATCATGTTCCATGCCTTACGATCATTCAGCGTAGAACTTGCAAGGTCTTGTGTGACCCTGATTGGCATTCCTTTATATCTAAATCAGTCTTATTTTCTTCTTTGATTTTCATTAAATTTTCATGTTTAATTGTTTAAATTCACTTCCACTTTCCACTTGTTTTTAATTAAATCTCCATTTTATCAATATGTTCTCTCTCACTTTTATTGATGTAAATATTTAAAAACATAAATTATCCCTAAACTACTGCTTTGACTGCATTCTACAAATTTTGGAATTTTATCTTATTGTTATTCTATTAAGTGACATTATTACTTCTAGGATTTGTTCTTTGACCCATTCATTCTTTAGAATTATTTAGTTTCCAATCAAATTTTAGTCTAGTATGACATCACCCTTTGTTAAATGTGATTTTTATTTCATTATGGTTTGAAAATGAGGTGTTTTTTTCAATAACTTTATGAAGTTATTTTCTCCTATTATATGGTCAATAATTTGTTAAAGTGAGATTTACAACTGAGAAAATTTCATAGTCCTTTCTATTCCCATTAAATTTTCTTGAAATTTATATTATTTCTCATTTTTTCTAATAGTTTATTCTTCTCCTTGATTTATTTCTTGTTTTATCATTAGTTTTATCTAGTTCTGAGAAAAATGTTAAAGTCGCTTTTATATTTATATTTTATAACACTTTGAGTATATAATTAGATTGTCATCCAAAAGAGTCAGATCAGTTCATAATTCCACTAACAATATATCAGTGTCCTTAGTTTTCCATGTACCCTGAAAAATTTGTTCTTTTGTCCCTTTATCCTTTAGTTAATTTATAATTGTGAAATGATATCCCATAATAATTTTGATCTGCACTTCTCTAATTCATAATGATGTAGCCATTTTTTTTTCATTTAGTTACATAAAGCTCTGATTTCTTCATCAAAAAATCTATCCTTATATTTTGATCATTTAAAAATTGAAGAATGAATTATATTATTATATATTTGACAAATTTCTCTATATATTTAAGATATTACCTTTATTTGTAGAACTATTTATATTAATTTTCTCTCCTCATTGCTTTCTGTCTAATCTTGGCTAAATTAATTTTATTTGTAAAAACTTTTAAATTTATTATATTTAAAATTATACATTTTAAATTTTATAATGCTTGCTATCTCTTATTCATTCATTAATTCTCCTCTTATTTATAAATCTGGTAGGTAATGTATTCTCTGTTCTAATTTACTTACAATATTTCCCTTTATACACAAGTCATGTATCCTTTTTATTTTTTTCTTGGTAAATGTTGTACAATTTTGGTCTATATATAGTTTCTAAAAGTTGCTTTCCATTTTCCCCTATTTTTTTTTACCAAACAGAGAATTCTTATTCCAAAACTTAGATCTTTACTTTTGTCAAACATAAAGTCATTACATTACTTATGACTTTGTTTTATATCTATTCTGTTGCATTGATTTACTTTTCTATATATCAGCCAGTATCAGATAGTTTAAATAATTATTGTTTCATAAAGTAGTTTAAAATCTGCTGCTAAATTTCCTTACATATTATGGTTTTATTATTTCCTTTCATATTCTTGGCCTTTTGTTTTCAAAATTAATTTTAAATTATTTTTATAGTTCAAAAGCATATTATGAGTAATTTAATTAGGATTGCATTGAATAAGTAATGTCATTTGAATCCACTCACCCATAAAAAAATTAGTATTTCTCCAGTTATTTGATCTGACTTTTATTTGTGTAAAAACTCTTTTAATTTCATGTAGTTTCTAGATTTGATTTTGAAGATATACTCTTAAGTATTTTATTCTATCTATGGATAATTTAAATGGGTTATCTCTTATTATCTCCTCTTACACAAGATTATTAGTAATATATAGAAATGCTGATTATTTGTAAGGGTTTAATTTATACCCTTCTACTCACCTAAAATTATTTGATATTTACATTTATATTTTTATTTGAGTCCCTAGAACTTATATATATGCATATATATATACTTATCTATAAATCATATCATTTGTAAAAGTAAGTTTTATTACCTTTTTGCCCATTTTTATTCTTTCAATTTCTTTTTTCTTCTCTGATAGCAATTCCAAGCATTTCTAGCACAATATTAATTAATATTGGGGATAATGGTCATCCTTGTTTCTCTAATGAACTTATAAGCAAAGCTTCTTAGCCCATTATGTATATTTGTTCATGATTTTAAGTATATAATTCTCATTAACCTAATGAAAAATTCATTTGTTTGAATGAAAAAATTCATGTTATGTGTTTTTTAAAAAAAACGAGTGTTGTATTTTGTTAAAAGTTTTACAGTTTTCTTACTTTTCCATACAACCAATTATGTTAATAGTTTTCCTTATAATATCTTTTACAAATCCTGTTTGGCCATAATGTTTAATCTTTATGATATATTGTTGTGGTCTCCTAGCTAATATTAAACTTGGAATTTTTGTCTACTTATTAATGAATTTGGCATATAATTTTCTTTCTCTGGTTTTGTTTTTTATTGGTTTTGGTATCAACACTATATTTGTTTCATAAAGATACTTTGACAAAGCTCCTTGCTTATCCATTTTTTAATATTTGAACTTAATAACCATTTTAGCCCTTTCAGGAATTATTGTTAGGCTTCTGTCTAATTAGCAACTTTTCTTTGTTTCTTTGCTTCTAGTTATTTTGACTTTTTTGTCTCTTCTGATCTTGTATCTTTACACTGTCAACATAAAACTTTTTTATAGTCAGTTTCCAACTCCATGATTGCTTATTTTTCCACTCTATTTCTTGGTTTGGAACTTTATGTTAATATTAAACTTTGCTCCCAATAATGGTAGAAGTGGGTCTATGAAATCTCTCAGACATCAGGTTTTTCTGCACTGCTGTTTTCATAGCCAATTCTTGCTATTTTTCCCCTCCTCGGGTCCCCTTTTCCTGTAGGACCATAAACAATACTGTTTGTCACAGTATTTCATCCCTTGGTGGCAAAAAAGCTATTGCCCCTCAATCTTTCATTCCCTCTTGACCAAAAGTGTCCCTCTATATCCTTGAACTATTATCTTAAAAATAGTGGAGTTGCCAGTTTTACTCTAAGTCTCCAGTTCCCTTTTGAATAAAATAGCTGATCTTCCCTTGAACTGTGACCTAGAAGTGGGTATAGGTGATGGAGTTACCAAACAGCATCTGATCCTACAATCAGTGCTAAACAGGGGCTTGCAGTAATTTCCTTCTCCAATTGCTAGATTCCTTATGGTCTCTGTTTATGAAAACTTCCAAAGTTGTTTCTGACACCATCACTTAGTCTCACTACTGGTATTTCATCCATGTGAGCTCCTGGCCAACCTTTACCCCCTTGTCTCAGATTGTTCTTTCTGACATCTGTGTTGGCCTGGGCTGGAAGAATTTCCCAACCTGAACTTTTGTTGGCTTTGTCACCCTAGAATTTGATATGAGGTATTGTTTTGAAGTTTTTGGAAAGGAACATTGAAAGAACTCAATGGAATACTTTCTCTCCTTGATCATCTTGGCTCTATTCCTGGAAGATGTATGTATTTTCAAGATATATTGTGTGGCATGCAGGATAACCAGAAAAGTTGTCTTCCTGCACTTCAGTGCTTTCACTGTCTATTGAAAGAAGAGAGAGTTTCTATGAGACAGAAGTAAAAAGGGAATATACTCCAAATAAGAGAACCAGACAGTATAAAAGGATGGAGGAAATGGATATTTCCTGTGAGGAACATAGAAAAAGCCATTTTGGCTGCATCACAGAATCCAGGCTGGGAATAATATTAAATGAAGCTGGAGATATAGTTTGGGGTCAAGTTTTGAAGGGCTTTTAAAAGATAAATAGTTTATTTTTATCCTAGATAAGAAAGACATTCCCTGGAGTTATTTTAAAAAATATATTAGTCTATGATTATAAAACTTACTATATATAATATATATATTATATATATAATATATATATATATATATAAAACAGAGAGCTGACTAGAATGGAGGAAATCATGGAAATGAGTAAAAGTAAGAGGTAATTATAATAATCTTGGTGAAAGATGATCATGATCTGAGCTAAGGTGTTAGCTGTGTGAGCAAAGATAAAAAAGTAGTATGAATATGTTGTAGTAGAGGTAGAAGTGGCAGGGGTTAGCAAAAAAATAAGATATATAGGATTAAAGAGATTGAGAAGTTGATAATGATGTTGAAGTTTCAAACCTGGAATCTTGGAAGAATGGTGATATCTTTTCACAGAATCATAGTAGAATGGAACAAAGGTGGATTTGTGGCAAAAGATAATGATTTCTGCTTTGGACATGTTGAATTTGTTATTTCTCCAACACATTTAGATGTGATTTTTTTAAGGCAATTATTGATTCAGAACTAAAGCTTAAGCTAGAGTCTGAACCTACTTATTTGGCATATGTGAAAGAATCACAAATGTTTTACTTGAAGAAAATAGGAAACCAGCTTTTAGAAGAGTTGTGTTGATGTATAATTGAATGACTTAAAGAGGTTGTGATATATGCATAGATATTATGTAATTGGTTCTAGGAACTGACAAAGTGCATATTGAGAGACCTTTGACTGAAAAGGCATTTGAAGGAACACATATTTTCTGTTATTTCTCATCTAAATTCTTTCATCCAGTCTCTTCATAGATAAGCTCCTTTGTTCTTGGTATCTGATAAAAGATAATGGTAAAAAAGGAAGATGATATGGATGGGGGGAATTTACTTAGTCAAGCTCACATGGCCTATAAAATTTGGCTTCAGCCCTTGGCTTCTGCTTTTGGACCTTTCTTTTATTCAGTGAAGGGAAGTGAGCCTCTGCTCTTATGAGTTTTGAATAATGACAGTGAACTGAAGTTCAGACTGGGTTTTGCATATATCTTAGGTCTGGATCACCAAAAAAAAAAGGACTTAAACTAGAGAAGCTGAAAGGACAGCTCATCTGACAGCAGAATGTATTTGAAAATGAAATGGGACTAATTCTATGTATGTATTAACCTACAAGTCCATCCTCGTTGTTAGGAAGCAAATGTTGTATCGTATTTATTGTGTATCCATGTTTATATCTATATGTGTGTATATGTATTTATGTATAACTTACTATCACAGACAATACATAATGTTATAGAACATGCACACAAAATATATACATATTTAAACATGCATATATATATATATATTTACAATTATCAGTGAAGTATGTCTGTGAAATTATTAATTGGTATCATAAAATAGAAATGGGTTGATGGCTTGCATTGTGTGTGGGAAGACAAGACATAGTCAGCTGAGACTTGAGCTTATGGCAGTAAAGAAAAGATATACAATACAAATCTCTCAGGATACCTTATAAATATGAATTAACTGTAACTTTCTTGGATTTGTGAGAGTTTTGCCCATTTGAAAAATCAACAGTTCCAAATCTAAGAAAATTCACATTATGTTGCTCCAAGCACATACTAAGAACCAGGCTCTATGCTAGACACTGAGGATTTAAAGATGAAATAGAATTGTTCCCTGCCCTCAAGAATCTTATTTCTCCCTACAAAAATGACTCAAAGCCTGTATATGCTGATCCTTCTAGAGATCTAGTTCTAAAATATATTTCTTTAGGTCAGAAAATTGAGACCCAGAGGAGAGAAGGAACTTATCGTAACATTACAGAGCAGACACAATGTGGGCTCAAACCCAAAACTTTTAACTACCAACTCTCAATATAATGAAAACAGCTACACTGTGTTTCTTTTCTAGTACCACTGCTAAAATAAATGATTATTCACTTTAAAAGGGATTTGCTGCAGGGTTTCTTTAAACAGTAAGTTCCCCTGGTGTATATTAAAAGGATTTAATTGAAAGAAAATAAATACTTTTCCCCACACAATTATTTATATGAAATCAAGGTATGCATTTGTCTCCAAGTTATAAGTGATGCTTTAGAATTTGTGTAGTTAGTAGAGGGAAGAACAAGAAGAAAGAATAGACTAAGTTCAGAGAATTGTTTGAGCCAGAGGACAAAGGGTCAGATATTGCTAAAACAGACTTAGCAGGAAGTCCTGCAGAATTGACAAAGAACTAAAAGGAGGATGACTGGAATTCTTTGGCATGAAGAATGGGGTTCCTTTAGAAAATCAGAGATAAGCTCCTTAATTCCAGTAGATATATCATAAAGGAACCAAGATAATAATTTCTAGGTAAATATTACAAATGTAAAGAAGAAAACTGGAAAACCTTATGAATAAACAAACACAAGAGGAAACTTTTATGAAACCCACCCAGTGCAGATGAAGGACAGAAGACAATAATGATCATTTTCCTTTAGGAGGGCAATATTTTACTTTTGTGCCCAATATGGGCTTAATTTTATATAGAGTAGATAAGTCAAGTCAATATTTAATCAATATGATTTCAGGGTTATGAGGGATTCTTGATTGTCTCCTATTGTTGTTGCTGCTGTTGCTATTCAGTCATTAAGTCATGTTAGACTCTTGATGACCCTCAGGACCATAGCACATCATGAGCTTCTATCCTCCACTATTTTTCAGTCAGTTCAAATTCATGATCAGTGTTTCCATGACACTACACATCATCTCATCCCCCGTCTTCCCCTTTTCTTTCAGCATCAAGGCCTTTTCCAATGAGTCTTGTCTTCTCATTTTGTGGCCAAAGTATTTAAGATTCATTTTCAGTATTCAACCTTCCAGTGACTGGTCTGAATTAATTTCTTCAAGTATTGACTGATTTGACCTTCTTGCTGTTTAAAAAGCTCTCAAAGTCGTCCCCAGTACCACATTTAAGAAGAATTAAACCTATATGGTCAAACTTTACTTATGGTCCAACTTTCAGTCTCTCATGGCCACTGTAAATAAAAATAAAACAAAATATAGCTTTAAATGAATGGACTTTTGTCATACAGGTGATATCTCTGATTTTTAGCATGCTGTCAAAATTGTCCTAGCTTCTCTTCCAAAGAAAAAATATCTTCTAATTCTGTGGCACCTATCTGCCACTAAAGTTTCTTCTCACAAATGAAATGATGTCTCAAAAGTTAACTAGCTAGACCTCATTTCTTTAGCTTAAATATTTGATGGTAAAAATGAATAATATGGAAATAGATATGAAGTGATATTTTTTATTTTTATTATATATTTAATAATTTTTACTTTTTAAGTAGGTAAAATTTAATTTAAAAGTTTTTTACCTTTTAAAAATATTTAATTAATTAATTTAGAATATTTTACATGGTTACATGATTCATATTCTTTCTCTCCCTTCCTCCCATCCCCACACATAGCTAACATGCCATTCCACTGGGTTTTACATGTGTCATTGATCAAAGCCTATTTCCTATTATTAATATTTGCATTAAGGTGATGTTTAGAGTCTACATCCCCAATCATATCCCCATCAACCCATGTGATCAAGCAATTGTTTTTCTTCTGTGTTTCTGCTCCCAGAGATTTTTCTCTGGATGTGGATAACATTATTTCTCAAAGGTCCCTCAGAAATGTCTTAGATCATTGCATTGCTACTAGTAGAAGAATATATTAGAATAGATTGGGCCGCAATGTATTAGTCTGTGCATAATGTTCTCCTGGTTCTGCTCCTTTCACTCTGCATCACTTCCAGTTCACATGGAATTCCTCCACTTTATTATTCCTTTGAGCACAATAGTATTCCATCACCAACAGATACCACAATTTGTTCAGCCACTCCCCAATTGAAGGGCATCCCCTCATTTTCCAGGTTTTTGCCATCATACAGAGCTCAGCTATAAATATTCTTGTACAAGTCTTTTTCCTTATTATCTCTTTGGGGTACAAACCCAGCAGTGCCATGGCTGGGTCAAAGGACAGACAGTCTTTTAGCACCCTTTGGGCATAGTTCAAAATTGCCATCCAAAATGGAGTGATTGGGTCAATGGAGTGATAACAATTATACAAGTCAGTAGAATTGCTTATAAGCCCTGGGAGGGGGGAGGGAAAAAGGTGAGGGAAAGAAAATGTATCATGCAAACATCTAAAATTGTTTTAAAAATAAAATAAAAATTTAGGTTAAGTTTTTGGTTTTAGTTTACGGGCTAATATATGTGACAAGGTTAATGTTTTATATGATCAGTTATTTATACCTTAATGCAAGAGAATGTTTGAAAGACCTTTTGAATAAAAGTGGAAGAGAAAAATAGATCTTTTTCTTAGTAAAAAAAAAGGTAGCATTGTAGATAGAGAGTGACTTCTAGTCAGGAAGGCTCAAGTTCAAATTCTGACTCACACATTTACTACCTATTGAAATAGAAGAGTGACTGAAGGAAACTATTACTACATGAAATAGAAAATGTAAACTGAGAGAAATGATTACTTCTTGAAATAGAGAATGTAAACTGAGAGGAACTGTTTCTTATTGAAATGACTGCTGTCCCCTGGCCGTGACTAGAGAGGGCAGCTACAGGAACCTGAGGCTGCTTATTTATAATGGAGGTAGAATTGAGAAATACTGAGGGATGCTGCCACACAGGGATGCTGGTACCCAGGGGGACTACTCTGGGGAATGCTCTGGGGTTCTGCCTACTGATCCCCACTGATGGCTGAGGGATCAATCTATTTCCTAACCTCCTTCCTCTCTCATCCTCTCCCTTAACCACCCTCTTCTGGAAGCCTTTGGCTTCCTCCCTCCCCTCCTGAGTGGACTATAAATACTCTAGTTTTCTTTCTCAGGTAAGGGGTTTATTGTGATAACAGGATGGGAAATTGAGGATTTCCCTAAACTATGGGGATGATTTTAGGAAGCTTTGAGGAAGTAGTCCAGTCACCAACTGTGACTCTAAGACAATTAGAGACATGGAGGACTACTGTTTGAATCTTCTTTCTTCTTCACCAAGAAAAGTCTCTTCTTCAGCCTGGCTTTCCTCCAACTCTTATTCAGTAAAATCTCAAAGAGAGCAAAGCCCCAAAAGCCAAGCTAAGTTTCTCCTTCTTGTCAACTTCAACAGTCCAAAGCCAGAGAACCCCCCAAACCAAGTCAGCCCCACAAGGGTCCTTCAGCCAGGTTTCAACCTTCAGAAAGAGAGAGAAACTCCAAGTCCTCTCCCCCTGTCAGCTCAAACTGCCAACTCCTGGGAACATTCCATTTGGAACCCTGGTTCTTGCATCTTGGTTTACAAGTTCTCTCAGTTTCTCTCCATGCCTCTACCACACTATGGGATCTTCAGCAAATCACTTCATTTCTCTTAGCTTGAATTTCATTATCTATAAACTGGGGATAATGATAATACCTTCCTCCATCTCTCCAGAATTGTTGTTAGAATCTAGCAAGATACTAATTGAAAAGTAATTAATATAGGAAGGGCCTAACAGAGAATAAGAATCTTATTAAAATTATTATTATTTTGTTATTAAGGAATAATTACTAATAGATGAAGGTAAAAATGGAAGAGACAGATTTTGTTGACTTCACACATGGAATGTAGTCAAGGATCATGAGGCCAACTCTGTGATGGGTAGTGAGAGCCTAATCTCTTAATTGGAAATATAAAACCTATCTTCTGGTTCCAAATGGTGAAGTGAGGGGGAAATTTGCCTGATCTCTCCCAAATTCTACTCCAAAGCACTTTAAAAATAACTCTCTTGCTAAATTTTGCAGCAATGAAGCAGTTCTCCTGTCCAGAAGAGCTCATAGAATCAACAAAAGAAGGTTCATGTTTCTGAGGTGGGAAGGAAAAACATAGCCTCAGTCAAGGCAGGCAGCACTCAAGTAAGGAAAATGTTCTAGTCAGAAGCTAGATCCCAAGAATTCCATATGCTAGAGTTTGGGTCTTTTCATTAGATATACTTGAAATTGAATGTTTAAGTAATCCCATCTTAGAAAAAGAAATTAACAAGTTATAAATTAACTACCGAAAACAAATCCCTCAGGGCCATAAGGATTCACATGAATTTTACCCAGAATTTAAAGGACAATTAATGCCAATCTGATATAAATTATTTAGGAAAATACAAAAGGCATCCTACCAACTTCATTTAGTGACACAAATATGGTGCTGATACTTAAGTCAAGAAAAACAAAAACAGAAAAAGAAAGCTATAGTCAAATCTCCCTGATGAATATTAATACAAAAATTTAAAATAAAATACAGGAAAGAGATTGTAGGATTATATCACATGGATCATTCACTCTGACCAGATGGGTTTTATACCAGTAATGCAGAAGTATTTCATTAGTTAGGATGATTATCAGTAAAATTGTACATGTTAATAACAAAACCAATATAAATCATATGATTATCTCAATAGATACAGAAAAAGTTTTTGACAAAAAACAACTATTCCTATTAAAAACATCAGGGAGGATAAGAATAATGGGAACTTTCTAACATTCTTTGAAATAAATGGTATCTATCTAAAACCATCAGCAAGTGTTATCTGTAATGGGGATGACCTAGAAGCCTTCCCAGTAAGATTAAGAGTGAAGCAAGAATGCCTATTATCACCAATGTTGTTAAATATTATAAAAATGCTAGAAAAACTAAAATAGTTAATCAAGAAAAAATTATTCCTCTTTGTATATGGCATGAAGTTAAACTTAAAGAATGCTAGAGAAACAAATAAAATATTTGGAATAATTAAGAACTTTAGCAAACTTGCTCAATATAAAATAAATCCACATAAGTTATCAGCGTTTCTATACATTACCAAGAAAGCTTATTAGCAAGAAATAAAAGAGTCATTCCATTTAAATTAATATTATTAAATGTAGGGATATCCAATATAAAGTATGTTCTTGCTTTTAGCTCATGCTAACTCCTTTGTTTTGTCTTAAGGAAAAAAAAGAAATAATTTTAAAGGAAACTATTACAATGAAAATGAGTAGTTCAGAAAACCTCCCCTCCCAAAATGAGATATCTTTTGTATTTAATCCAACAACATTTAATTCTTAGTGAGTCCAATTACTGGCATTTCTCAAAATATTTCTCTTTTTTCCTATTGTTTGTTTTTTAATGTTTTGTAACATGTAACATTACAGGAATTAGCAGTGTTAATAATTTTTCCAGGTAACCTATAGAATGTGAAATTTTACCACTGGAAACAAATGGCCAGTTGTGACATTTAAAGGAAAGAATAGATTAGTAGCAACTATTCAGTTCAAAAGATATAATTGCTTTCAGAAATTACTGTTATAAGTCAGAAAGTGTCTAAAATCACTTCTTTAAAATAGCTAAATAGTGATGACTCCATTTTCAATTAGAACACCAGTGAAGACTTCATATAAAGAGAACTATAGTTGCCTTCACTTTCACTCTAATAAAATAATTTTCTATTTAATTAACAAACAACTTATATTTACATATATCTATACATATTGCTTCCTCTTCTATTTTTTGTGAATTCCTGGAGGGAAAATATTACTTCTTTTCTCCATTCACAGTGCACCTATTATCTTCACTAAACAAATATCACTTTAGTTATGTTGTATTTTTCTTACCTTTATTGGCCTTTTCATCTCAGTTTGACTTCATGCACCCCCAAAATAACCTTCCCTTACATTCCCCTTATAATTCCTAATACCCTTAAACAGTAATAAGCACTTAGTGGAAACTCAAGGTAACTCAAGGTGGAGAAGAGGTGATTTATATAAACTATCTTTAAATACTTGAAGAAATGACATTTGGAAGAAGAATTAGACTTGTTCTACTTGGCTGTACAAACAAAACCATATGTTCTACTACCATTCATGCTGCTTCCTTATTTAGAAACTTGCGTGTATCTTTAATCAAAACTTCAGTTGCCATTATTTATTTTTAATATGTTATAAAGTCCTGTCACTTCTACTTTGGCAATCTCTATCATTTTATTCTTTTTTTTCCTACTCCTACTTCCAACTCTCCAGTATAAATCCTCATTAACAACAGACTTATATGATTAAATTAGCCTTCTAGCACATCTTTCTGCCTTCATTCTCTCTCCCTTCCTATCTATATTTTGTAGACTGTCAGAAGTTTTTCTCCTACATTTGGCCATGGTGTTTCTTTGCTCTTAAAAATAATCAGCATCTCTCTGATGCCTAAAGACTTTCTGAGGATGAGGCAGATCTGGCATATTTATATCCTATAGTCAGGAAGCAAGCAGTAGTCAGGGAGAGATAGTATAGAAGTAAAATGATGATCCATAGTACAATCTGATGAAGGAGATGTGATGGAACAAGATCATCTGTTCAGGTAAAAGGAATTTGCCAAGTGAAGAGTAGGGCCAACTCTTTATGTGAGATAAAGATACAAGAAGAGCTAGTCATAGAAGGCATCTGAATGATATGAGATGAGGATGTGGGGGAAAAGAGGGAGAATTCAGTGAATATTCCCAGTTTTTTTTTTCATTAATATGTGAAGCAGGTTTCTCAGCTGACAGAGTGAGGTGAGGAGGGAGCCATGGGACGTTTGAGGAGTATGAATGAAATGAAAAGGTTTAGAAGAATTTCTGTAGTGAATGAAATAGTGAGTTAATAAGGGGGATGTAAAAAGGTTACCTAGAAACACAGAAGGTCCACTTCAGATTATGTAACATAAATTTCTAGTGGACCCAGATCATAACCATAGTATTATTTTTTTTCCAACTTAATTCATCATCATTGGAATAGGAGCCAAGTTAGTGGAGATAGAGAATGATAAAATATTAAAGTTTGTCAGGGCACAAGTGACAATATGAAAAAGGGAAAAAAAGTCAAGAGAAAAGTGTTGACAATGTGGAGTTGAACTGATGCCCCAAGGCCTCAAGATGGGTAAAGGAGAAGAGTGTGGCTAATGCAGGAGTGATCAATTGAATGATAATTGAAAATTTGAGGAATTTGGAGTTTAAGATTTTTGAGAAAATATCAACATTTTTGTTAAAGTCCTCTAGTATGTTGTAGTAGTAAGAGAGGAGAGAAAGATTGTAAGAAAGCTGCTGAACTCATTCATGAAGGAAGGGTAGTGCTCCAGAGGACTGAAGACAACTATCAGAAATTGATTTGGGTGTTCAATGGGGATGGCATGAATTTTTAAACCTCACTTGATCCATCTATTCTGCTAACAATATAATACCTTATCTCTTTTGACTTTTGAGTCTAAAGTACTTGAGAAGGCCATCAACAATAGGGACCTTCACTTGTTCTTCTTTCAATCACTTCTTAACTCTCTACACTCTGGTGGCTGGATTCATTAGTCAATTTAAACGACTCTCCAAAGTTACCAATAATTTTTTCGTATGAATTCAATAGCCTTTTTTTCAGTCCTCATGTTGTCTTCAGCTCTCTGTGGTTTTTGATAATGTCAAATACCTTCTTGTCCTGAATACTTTCTTTTCTCTGGGTTTTTGAAACATTGCTCTCTTTGGGTTCTCCTAAATTTTCTTCCTGCATGACTATTTCTTCTTTTCTTTTGATGTATTTTTATATAGTTTATTCCAACTAACTATAAGTGATTCTCAAAGCTTTGCTATGGATTCTTTTCTCTTCTCCATCTATAAAATTTTAGTAGGTGGTGTCATAAGTTTCCATGAATTCAACAATTAGCTTTGTGCTGATGATTCTTAAATTTCCTTTTCAAGCCCTAACCTTTATGTTTTCATCCAGACTCACATATCCAACTGCCTTTAGACATCTCATGCTAGATGTTCAGTAGATATTTTAAACCAAACCTGTCCAAACCTGAACTCAAAAAATTTTCTCAAATTTACTCCCTTCTATGTCTCTCAGATATTCCCTTCAGGACCAAATATAAAATATTCTATTTAGTGTTCAATAATAACCAACCTCTCTGCCCAGCCTTTCTAGTCTTATTAATCCTTTTATCTTACTTCATGTACTCTTTGATCCAATCTCCCTGGCCTCCTAATTCTTAAACATGGCACTCCAGCTCTTGGCTCCAGGAATTTACTCTGGCTCTTTCTTGTGCTTGGAAAATTACCCTCTTCATCTCTGCCTCTTAACTTCTTGGCTGCTTTAAATTCTCAGTTAAAGTCTCACCTCATGCCAGAAGCCCTTTTCAA
This sequence comes from Monodelphis domestica, assembly GCF_027887165.1. NCBI lineage: Eukaryota > Metazoa > Chordata > Mammalia > Didelphimorphia > Didelphidae > Monodelphis > Monodelphis domestica. The sequence goes on from NC_077230.1 coordinate 50,001,120, forward strand.
TCCCTTTTAATTCTAGTGTATTTTTTCTGTTGGTTATTTTATATTTATTTTGTATATAGTTTATTTATACATATTTACATTTTATTTTTCTAATCAGATTATGAGTTTCTAGAAGGGAAAGGCTATCTTTTTATCGTTTGCTGTTGATGCTGTTCCATTGTTAATGTTGTACTTGGCATCTAGAAGCATTTAGTAATATTTATTTACTAACTAAAGTAAAACTTTTTTCTTTGTTTTTCTTTTTTTAGCACTGAAAACCCTTCACAAAAAGACACCTCCTACTATTCTATTTCTTTTTTTTTAACTTTATCCCTCTATAAACTAAATATGTTAGTCAAATTATTCTGTTTGCCTCCTATCATGCCATGTGATTACTTAATTTTCTACCTTTGTTCACACTGCCCCATAATTCTGAAATATGTATGCTTTCTTTTTTGTTGCCAATTGAATTCTTTTCTATTGTTCAGAATTTAACTTTGTTCTTTCCTTCACCACAAAATCTTCCCTTATCTTTTTAGTTGTGATAACTTTGCCCTTGAGACTTAGCATTCACTTTGATAATTCATCCCTAGAAGGACAGGATTTGGAATGACACAGGACTCCCTTGGAAAACTATTGGTGAAGTAGACAAAACCTGGTGCCCTAGATTCTGAGATAATATGAGGAACTCTGGGAGCACACGAAGTAAAACAAGAAATTCAGATAAGTGTCAGTCACACTAAACATTTTGAAATTGGTATTGCCTTAATATTTTGCTTCTTCTAACAGCACATATAATTTTATCTATGACCATTGTTTTATCCAAAAATGTAGAATAATTAAAAATATAAATTCGTGTATAAGTTATGGACTTGTGAGAGAATGGAAATTCAAGGTTGTTTTTATTTTTTTTCCCCTAGTACTTCTAAACTGGCTACCTAGTCTTTCTATCTTTTTTTCTTTTGTTAAAGATTTTGTTGTAGAAACTGATCAGGATCTATATTTTTTCTATATAAGATAATACTTTATCTGTTTCTCTATTTTACTTAATGTACTTGCATAATTTCTGGGTGAAAATCCTACTAAATTAATTTATATTGCATCACTCTGCCTGGAGATTCAAGTGTTTATTTGAACTGAGAACAATATGAATTTAAATTTTTGTAAGTGAAATTTAACCTTGAAATGAATTTTCTTTTTAAATTATAATAATAATTGCATATTTGGAGAGTTGTACGAGCAATGTATTTTTAATACAAAAAATCAATTAAGCTTCACAATCCCAATGTAGGTCTGGGCAAGGGTAGCTGCTCATCTAACTCTTTTTCCTGGAGCATTACATCTAACTTTCTGATGAATGAAAAGATGAACAGTCTGATGACTGAAGTCTTTACTACATTGGACCCAGCATGTATAGAAATTAAACCTAACAAGATCACTAGATTCAAGCCACATGGAAAAGAAAAACAAATAAAATTGCAGACATCAATGAATTGCAAAAACAAACATCTTGATAATACTGCTAAAACATGAACGAAATGAACAATATGTGCTTGTCCATTACCTGGTTATTCTGAAATTCCCTCTATCTTTAGACAGTTCATTACAAAAAAATAGATGTATGGGACCACACTGAACTACTGACAATTTTAAAAATATCAATATTTTGGACATAAGCTTCTCCAAAATGCATTCAATTTCTTTGTAGCCTTTCTCTCTCTTTCTGGTTGCAAAACATTGGAATAAATTAGACTTTAAATGACTTTTTTGATATTGTAAAGTGATGATAAATTTGCCCATTTTTTTTACTTGCTATGACCAGAGATCTCAAGGTCTTGAATTAAAAAAAAAATGTGGATTTTTGATACTCCATCAGTAACCAACTTTCACTGATGACAATGATTTTTAATACATGATGAGATGGCAAGCATCCGAAAATGTCTCATATAGATAGTGTAGTATATTTGAGGGTACTGCCCTATATAGTAGAAAATGAAATTTATATATACATATATATATATATACACATATATATACCTCCAAATAAACTTAAAAAAGTATGTCAACTCTGTAATTATTTTTAAATGTAGAAATATTCATGCAATTGTGTTTTGTAGAAACTCTAAGCATACTTCTACCTGTAAATATCATTTTAAGACAGTGAATCTCAATCATTAAATTTGGAAAGTACATATTTAAACATGTAATGAATATATAATCCTTAAATTAATTTTCAATCTCTTAATTAAAAAAGGATGACATTTGAAATATATGGTATCAGAAAAAATATTAGCAAGTTTTGTCTACCATTAGAGATGAAAAATGGGACAGAAATTCTAAATTGAAATATGACTTTATAAAGACATTGGATAAGAAAGCAATTGATTCTTTGCTTGGAAAGTCTAGAATGTGCTGATACAGGGTTCATTGAAGTAAAAATTCTATTTTATAAAACTTTCCTTTTAGGCAAGATTGCACTAGGTTTAGGAAAAACAGTAATAAAAGACAAGCAAATGAGCACATTTTTGATAAGGTAATGGTGGAGAAGTAGGAGGGCATTTGCAAATTCAGATCTCTAGTCCAGATATGCTTTCTACATAATCTGATAAAAGCTATTCCCATAATGGCTCTTAAAGCAAATAACTTGTTTTTGGGAAACAAAATTTCACTCAAATACAATACACTCACTGCAATATCAAAGGGATAATTAAATGTTAATTTAATTTGTTAATTTGTGTTAATAAACACAAAAATGTCAGTATGGCATTTATTATTGAATAAAATATTGAAGGACTCTAATGAATATGAATAAAGGCATCATAAGATCCAAAATGAATGTTAAATAAAATTGAATATTTCTTTGCTATCATTATGAATTTAAATATTTAACTTTAGGAAAGGGAGTTGTATATATCTGAAATTATATTCATTAAGATATATTTTCTAATGCAGAAGAAAAACAACTACTTGATCACATGGGTTGATGGGAATATAATTGGGGATGTAGCTCTAAATGATTACCCTAGTGCAAATATCAATAATATGGAAATAGGTCTTGATCAATGACACATGTAAAACCCAGTGAAATTGCACTGCAGTTGCAGGAGAGGGGTGGGGGAAGAGGAGGGAAAGAACATGAGTCTTGTAACCATAGAAAAGTATTCTAAGATAATTAATTAAATAAAATTTTCCAAATTAAAAAAAGATATATTTCCTAGTATTTTTCAAATAAAGTAAAACCTTGCATATGTTCCTATTGTCCCTTAATTTAGTCAAAGTATTTAGTTTTGCCAAATCACGGTGTTCTATTATTTGTAGTCATGAAGCATTAATGAGGGAATACTTGACTGGAAAAGATAATCATTGGTGCCAAATGTATCTTGCTACATTTATAGGATTTCTGCAAATATAATCCAATTTAGTTTTTTCCTTCTATCCAATTCTTGACCCGGTTCATTCATTTCAAATTGATATCATTCAGCAGGCACTTATTAAATGTTCCCTCTCAAGAAATCAAATAAGTAACAACTATTTATTAAGCACCTGCCACCAGGCGCTGTGTTAGGAAATCAAGATACAGACTCAATAAATTGAATCATCTCTGCTGGAAAGGTGCTTATCTCAAAATGGTGAAATATTTGTTGGTCAATTACATAGTTGTGCACAACTCTTTGGGACCATAAGTCCTTGGGGTTTTATTGGAAGAGATACTAAAGTGATTTTTCATTTCCTTATGCAGTGGATTGAGGCAAACAAATGTTAAGTGACTTGCCCATGGACAGCTAGATTGGCTCAGTGGATTGCAAGACACTCTCGCAGATGGAAGGTCCTGGGTTCAAATCTGGCCTCAGATACTTTTGAGCTATATAACTCTGAGCAGGTCACTGAACCCTCAATGTCTTGCCTTTCCCACTCTTCTTCCTTGAAAGCTATACTTGGCATCAATTCTAAGATAGAAAGTAAGGGCTTAAACAGAGGGACTTGCTTAGGATCACATAAATGCATAAATGCAGCTCAATTTGAACTAGGGTCTTCCTGAATATAAGGTCAAAGTTCTATCCACAGGGCCACCTAGCTTTCTCCTATACAAAATAAATAAAGTGAATAAATGAAATTAAATAAAAGTATTTTTTAAATGCAGGACAATTTGAGAAATAGGGCAGTAGCACCATGGGAGACATGTCAAGGAATTTTTCATGCAATCCAAAGTCTATATGATTTATAGGGGCAGGCAGTACTGATGAGATGTGATAATACTGATAACAAAGATGATGATAATGATAAAAGCTCATATTTATATAGTACTTGTTATTTGCCAAGCATTGTGGTAAATCATTTATAATTACTATTTTATTTGATCTTTAAAACAACCCTGTGGGTAAGTGCTATTATCTCCATTTTACAGATGAGTAAAGTGAGGTAAATGGAAGTTAATTGTCTTGTCCCAGATCACTCAAACAGAAATTGACCAATTCTTGATTTGAACGTTGGTCTTCTTGACTGATTCTCGCACTCTATCCACAGTACTATCTAGTTACATTCTAAGTACAAGACAGATTCAATTTGGTACAGTGCAAAGAATCAGGACATAGAATTAGGAAAATCAATGTCCAAATTAGGCTCCAATACTTAGAAGCTGTGTAACCCTGAGAAAACTACTTATAATCTTGCCTCAGTTTCTCCATCTTTAAAATGAGAATAATAATAACCTTTATTTCACAGGCTTATTGTGAAGTCAGATAACATTTTTTAAAATCACAATGGTTGGCATATAATATGCATTTAAATGCTTATTTCCTTCTCTTATTTAATGTGAAAGGCAATTTACTAGGAGCTAGTTAGGGTACACAAAGGTACACAAAGACAAACACTATGGTCTCTATCCTAAAAAAAGATCACAATCTAATGTGGAAGAGCAAAATGAAATAATACATCAATTAATAGTTTTTATTAAGTACCTTTTATATATCAGGCAAAACCAAAACAGAAAAACAAAAACAAAAACCTGGGCATTTCTCTGAAATAAGTCAATGCTGAATTAAACTGTCTGAACTCCATTTTCTTCATCTGCAAAACAGATAATAATTGAATTATGTATCTCACAGAACTGTCACAAGAATCATATTAATGTATATGAATTTCTTGCTAAGTATAGAATATATATATATATATATATATAAATTGTTATTGTTGTTGTTGTAGGATTACAGAGGGAAAAGAGGGTGAGAATATTTAGAATAGTGGAAGAAGTAAAATCTGAATCCTGACCTTGAATTATCTTCTATAGGAATTCAAGCAATTATCAGTTCCAATGCTGGGAAAGAAGGGGAAGAATATAACTTCAAATGAACAAAAAAAGAATCATATCAATATCCTCAAAGAGTTATGATTGTTTTAATTTCTGGTATAATGTTCACTATTAGATTATAAATTATGCCTTTAAATGAGTTTGTCAGTGCTAGGTGTCTTAGGTATTTCATGAGCAATAGCAATGATTTCAGTAGCTGACATATGTCAATGATAGTACTTCCAATTAATTGATTTTCATAATTCAAATACCCCAAGGGTAGTTGAAAACATTTGTCAAAAATGAAATTATGAACTTACTACTTGGTCTCCAACAACTGAGCACACTAAAAATACAGATGCAATATGGGGGGGGGGGATCAGCTTTCTAAATTTCATGACATTCTATACCACTAGTACTTGCTTCTAATATTAACAAAGAAAAAGAAAATCAAGCCTATGAGTGTTTTCATATCCCCTGAATGATTGCTCATTTTCTTTTACCAATAACCTGATATTCCTCCAAATTTCAATTCTTTTGGATAGCATCATCTTTTCATTTACCCAGGTTAAACAACTCTGAATTATCATTTACTCCATATGTTTGTACATCCTACGAATTTCTTTATCCACACCATCTTTCCTACATAAGCATACTTTATTTTGTTATGTCTTGCTTTATCGTGCTTTGTATAACTTTACAAATTGAAGCTTTATGGAAATCATACATGGAACGAGTATGTGAAGGAGATTTACACTCCCCCAATCTGGGGATCCACAGGTCTTGTCTTTTCTTTACAAATGCTTGGGATTCTTCTATTTTTTATATAACCATACTTTCCCCTGTAAGAATATAGTAAGCTTTGCCATTTAATTGATTATTGGTTGTAGACCTTGTTCCCTTGCTTTCCAGAATATCATATTCCATGCCTTTTGGTCCTTCAGTGTAGATGCAGCCAGATCCTGTGTTATTCTCACTGTGTTTCCATGGTATCTCAATGACTTCTTCTTAGCAGCTTGTAGTATTTTTTCCTTGGTCTGATACTTCTTGAATTTTGCTATAACATCCCTAGGTATTGTCAGTTGGGGATGAAGTACTGGAGGTGATCTGTGGATTTTTTCAACTTCTACTTTTCCCTCTTGTTCTAGAATATCAGGGAAGTTTTCTTGGATAATTTAGTATACTATGATGTCCACACTTTTTCTTTTGAAATGGTCTTCTGGTAGACCAATAATTCTTAATGTCTCTCCTGGAATGATTTTCTAAATTTTCTGTTTTGTGAAAGAGATGCTGCATATTTTCCTCAATTTTTTTTCATTCTTTTGATTTTGTTTTATAGTGTCCTACTGCCTTATGAAGTCACTTGATTCTAGTTGTTTTATTCTGGTTCTTAAAGACTGGATGTCATCCCTGACTTTTTTGGTCCTCTTTCTCCTTCCGGTCTGATTTTCTTTGGAAGTCATCTTTCATCTTTTTTACCTCATCTTCCATCTCCTTTACCTCATTTTCAAGCTGGTTTATTTTGGCTTTCAAGATACGATTGTCTCATTTTCATTCAAGTGACTCTGTTTCCAGATGACTTATCTTAGTTTTTTTTTTTTTCCCAATTGTCTTCAGCCTCTCTCATTTATGTTTCGCATTGTATTTTGAGTTCTTCCAAAGCTTGTGTCCAATTAGCTGGGTTTTCTCTTTTATTGCTTGGTGTTCCTTCCACCTTCTCTGTTCAATTTGCTCTTTCTTCATTGCCTGTATAGAAGCTGTCAATTTTAATTTCTTTTTTTCTTTTTCTGTTGTTTGCTTATATTTACCCTTTTTTTACTCCCTGCTGTTTTCTGTGCTCCTGCTCCTCTCATTTTTTTTTTTTTTGGTTTTGTGCTTTTCTCTCAGTCTTCCCTCTTGGAGTTTTGTCAGTAAATCTCTCAGTGAAGTCTGTGGGGAAGGGGTATTGAAGCTTGAGATTTCCTGCCTTCTGGAGTCTTTGATTGGATTAAATTCAGCAGTCTGTGTGGAACGGTTTTTGGAGCTTGAGCTTTCCTTCCCTCTGAAGGTTTTTGATGGGATTAAGTCCATCTGGATTTCTTTGGATGTGCCCTAAGACCAAAACCTCCTGGATGGTGGGAGCAATATGGAGCTGCTTCAACTTGGCTTCCTGCTCTATGATCATTCTCTAACTCCTTCCCCACAGTCTGGGTTCAATGCTCTGAGCCTGATACAGCTTTGCAAGCAAGGTTCTCTCTCCAGAATAGTGCCTTTTGCTGCCAGAGGTTCCAGCTGCTGCTGGAGGTTTAGAGCTCTAGGTGTGGGAGGGGTCCTGGGACTTTTCTTCTGCCTTCCCCTTAAACCTAAGTGTTCTCAAATTCTGGCTTTTGGGGGGCATACTTTTTTTAAATTGAGTCCAGTAGACGTATCCCTTGGCTCTGTCTTGTTGTTAGGTTTGATTTTTAGTCCCCTAGGAGCATTTAGTTTATAATTGGTAAGGAAGGGTTTTCAGAGGTCTGAACTTTCACTGCCTCTATGCCACCATCTTAACTCCACCTCCCATTCTGATGTTTTAATGCAGTTATTCCAGTACATTCCCTTCCCCCAAAAAGAGCCTCATATGACACTGAAAGATATAACACTTATTTTGATTTCCTCCTAGACAATGGAGCTTCAGTTTTGTTGTTTAAATATGATTCTGAATGTAATTCTATTGGTTCTTTGAATGTAATATGTATTTCAGGAACACCCCAAAATGTACCAAAACTCTCCCCTCAAATGGTATCTGTGGGACTCCCATCAGTAGAACATTCTTTCCTTTTAATGCCCACTTCCTCAACTAACTTACGAAGGAGAGATCTTTTATGTAAACTTAAAGCCACATTAACATGATTATCAGATGGCTCTATGATGCCTGTATTGCCTGAGAAATCTCTAACCTTGTTCCCAGTCCTGCTTTCAGACAGTCAGAAGGTAAAGGAACCCTCCACCTCTAGAGTCCCCGCAGATATCCCTGAGTCTGGTCCACATCTCCTTCCAATTTATGCCTATGAGGTAGCTGAGGGAATTTCTCCAGGGATAGATTCATTAATTGATCAAAGAATAATAATTCCATGTAAATGTGAATATAATACATGTATTCTTCCTGTGAAGGAGCCAAAGCTAGGACCATATGGACCTATTTATCAGTTTGTACAAGATCTAAGGCTGTAAATAATCATGTCATAAAGAGACATCATGTGATTCCCAAACCAGTTAAAATTATCTCATCTATTCCCAACATAGCCACATATTTTAATGTGGAGGATTTGTGATCTACATTTTTCTCAATTTCTAGCCCTGAAAATTCCAAGAATATATTTGCCTTCACCTAAAAAGGCTCTTAATGGTCATGGCTAAGGCTTTCACATGGGTTCTTCAATAGTCCAACTCTGTTCTCACAAATTTTAAGACAGGATTTAGATAATATCTGTTTTTTTTCCAGATCTGTTTATTACAATTTGTGGATGATATGCTATTGGCTGTACCAAATGCAACAGCCTGCCATGATGATAGCAAGCATCTTTTCTTGAAGCTACACAGGAAATGCCACAAGGTCTCTAAGGCAATGTTTCAGTGGTTTCTTCCCAAAGCTTAATATTTATATTTTGTTCTAAATGCTGAAGCTCACTCCATTTCCTCTAAGCTCATTGAAGCTCTTAAGAAATTCAATGCCCTCTCCCCTAAGAAGCAGTTGAGGGCAGTTTTAGGAGAAACAGAGTTTTATATGCAGTGTATCACTCTCTATTGGAAAATTACTAAATCCCTTATAGCTCTGACAAAAAAATTCAGTCCCTGAACCACTTAGAAGCAGAACACCTGTCAGTTCTCTCATAATTAAAACAAGCTATTCTGTCTCTCCCTGCTCTAGGAATTGTCTTAACTCAAACTCTGGGTCCTTTTCAGCATCCAAGTTGTTTATTATTCAGCATAGCTGGACCTGGTAGACATAGGAGCACCACTGTTTTAGAAGTATAGCCACCACAGCTTCGTTATACACAGTTGTGAATCTTTGGTGTCCGTGGCTAAAAAAACCTTGTGATAAACTTTCGGATACACCTTTAGAAAATGCAGATTTAGTTTTATTCACTGATTGTTCTTTTATGAGGGATGGCATAAGCTACACTGAAGCTTCTATGGTCACATAATTTGCCACTGCCTTCAAATATTAGTGCTCAAGGGAGAACTGCTAGCTCTAAAACATGTCTGTATACATGCCAAGGGTAAGAAACCAAGAATTTATATTGATTTTAGATATACCTTTGGTATATGCCATGCAGTAGGCATGTTATGGCTTGAAAGAGGGTTTCTAACTTCTGTTGAAAAGTGTATTTAAAATGGAGAAATTATTAAAGAGATTCTTTCTGCTCTCCAGCTCTGCTCTGCCCATATAGGGGGTACTGATCCTGACTCTATAGGAAATCATCTGGTGGATCCCCCAGATAAGTTTGCTACCTTAGAAGGGTCTGAGTTGATTTTAGCTCTGACACTTAGTAATAAACCATATTTCTCTCTCTCTTATAATGAACAGGAAGTTGGAAAATGAAAACAAAAGTTTAAGGCAAAGTGGATTGATGGAATGTATTTCTCAATTTAAGGGAAATTCTCTTCTATTCCCTAGAAGCTTCTATCATCAAATATGATTATCTATTTACAAAAGTGGTCACTTTGGCACTCAGGATATCATAGATACTTTTTAAAAAGTTTGGATAGCCCCTGGTTAATGAAAATAGCCTCCTGGGAGTGTGCAGCTTGATTCACTTGCCAGGACTACAATCAACATGACTTTCATAACAAAGCTTTTGGTGGGCATCCTCTGGCACACCTTTTTAACATTTGCAAAATGATTTTATTACTATGCCTAAGGCTGGACATTATAAAGTTTGTCTGGTCATGGTGGACCAACTCACTAAGTGGATAGAAGTCTTCTCCAGTGCTAGAGCCACAGCAACTTTTGTTGCTAAGATGCTCTTGAGGGGGATTGTCCTTCCTTTGGAACACCAACATGCATTTTTTCAGAGAGGTGTAAGGTGGAAAGGTGTAAATAAATTATAAAAAGGTTGGACTGGATTATATTTAAAATAGGGCCACCAGGGATTTATATTAATTCCAAAAAGATTCATTTACAATTTATTTTTTAAAATATAGAAAGAGTGAAGTAAGAAATCAGAGAGAGAATAGGGTAAGTCTAAGCAATAAGTAATTTCTCAACCTGGGCAGGGAGAGTTAGTCCTTAGACCTCAGCAAAGCGGAGGACCTGGGGAAGTCTCTCTCAAGAGGTAAGTCTCTCATGAGACTAGGGTCTCAAGTTGTAAAGGGTGAAATTTAGGGTTGAACTGAATATATTTTTAGTTAGTCACCAGGGATTTAAACTCTAAATCACAATGAAATACTCAAGTCAGAATGGAATTTTATGGTGGTTTATTCAAAATATAAGGAAGAAATTAAGAAATGGGAAACAGAGAGGAAAAAGGGAAGGTTAGCTGCCCCAGCCTGGTCTAAACCAGGTAGGAGTTCCAAGGTCTCAGAAAAGGGATTGGCCTCTCTAAAGACTGGTGCTTCCAGAAAAACCAAGGGAAGGGGAGTCAGCCTTCTCACTCACCATGTGACCATCTAAAGGAAGCAGTCTGAAGTCTCATGCTTGATCTCCACAGTTGAGTTCCACATCAAAGTCCCTCTCACAGGAAGTGACATTCTATTACATTTTCCCTCTTTTGTGCCCTCTTCCTATGATTGGGTGCTATGGATAATGAAGCATTATCAGTATTGAACCTGATTGCACAAAGTGTTATACTTCCCTAATTTTTAAAGTGAAAATTAAAGGTGACAGGGATAGAAATAGATGACAAAATGTTAATAGTGGTAGTATATAATTGCAATGGAATGCTATTATGCCATAGGAAATGACAAACAGGAAAATCATTAAAATGAAACAAAAAGAGTAAAGATTTCTATGAAGTGACAGTAAATGAAGTGAGCTGAAGCAGGAGATTGTTATTCATTTTAATAGATATCATGTATGATGATCTACTGGGAATGATTTAAATATGAACATCAATGCAAAGATCCTAGACAACTCCAAGTCACTCATAATGATAGAGGTTACCCACTATCATAAAAGGAACAGATGGAGTCTGAATGAAGATTGAAGCAGGCTATTTTCATTTTATTTCCTTCATGAGTATTTATTTGAATAAACCATGTATGTCTTCTTTCACAAGATGAACAAGGAAATATGTGTTAGATGATAGCACAAGCATCATATTGCCTACCTTCTCATAGAAAAGATGCACTAGGGAAGGAGGAAAGAATATAGATTTCAAAATATCCAAAAATGATTATTAAAAATAGTGTCTATATGGAATTGGGGAAAATAGATGATTTTTAACAGAAAAAAATTCCCAGGAAATTCTACAGGAAAACAATCAAACAACACAAAAGTAAAACAATAAAACAATTAATAAATCTTATTGCTATTAACTCCAAGATACATAGAGGTTATATTTTATAATTCCACCAAGAAATATCAAAATACTATAAGCCATAAGGGGAAAGATATTAAAATACATAGAAAAAGAAATTCAAACAACATGCAACTTTTGAAAACAATGTAAGAGTATTCTTACATTGAAAATTGAAAATTGAGAAGTGATGGAATATTGCGATACTTAAAGCAGTGAAGTTCTTCATACAGACCAGAGTAATTTACCATGCAAATCTGAGTTTAACCATACATGGAAAAAATGGATATTCAATAATAAAGATGGGGAACATTTTTAGAAAAAATAAAAACATAATTAAAGAGAGTGATTGCTTCTCAAACATTTCAAAACAATAGAAATGCAGGAGGCAATGAAAACAAGAGCAACAAAGTGAAGGTAAAGAGACTTCTTTCTAAATGTACACATGGAGGCAGAGTGTAGGTAGAAATCTGGTAGAGGTAAGAGTGAAAAGGCAAACAGAGGTGGAGAGGGGCTACTTATACAGAGAATATGGCAATTTCTATAAATGAATCCACCTTTTTTGCTTACTTCTTTGGGGGGGGTGCCTTATGACAAATGATTAAGATAGAGTCAAAGAAATGCTTTTGGAAAGAGGCAAAAAATAAAATAAAAACAAAAGACCTAATCAAAGGGATTAGTTGCCTGGGAGAAAAAGAATTCTCTTTTACTGAAAGGGGAAAAGGAGAAGAAAATATATATAGCCAGATTAATATAGGACACACAAAATAAATAGTAAGCAAAAACAAAAGAGAAAGGCAGAGATCAGAGGTTAGAGGATGGATAGTAACAGGGACTCCTTAAAATTATTAAAATCCATGAAGAAACATAATACTGTGTTTACTACAGAAGAGGGAAAATGTCTTGAAAAAACAATATTGGAGACAGATGGAGGAAAATATAAATCTAACTCATAACTTTAAATGTTTATGGATTATACAATCCAATAAAGTCAAAGAATGACAGATTGGGTAAGAAAACCTTTATAATCTATTGCTCATAAGAAACACATTTAGAAAACAAAGACATTCACACAAAATAAAACTGAAAGATGGCTAGGATTACTATGCATCAAATGCATCCAGAAAAATACAGTTTCTAGACATTCTATCTAACAAATGTGAAGATTGGAATTAGCTATCTCCTGATTGTAACAATGAAGATACTTAGCTCCTTCTTTATTGATTGGTAGATGTGAAATTTAAGGGAGGTGACACAATAGAAAGAGATCTTTAAAAAGAGGACCAAAAGGCAGAAGGAGATCATCCAATCATTCAAATTCGATTCATTCATTCATTTGGACTCAGACATTCAGACAGTTGTTTGGAGATTTTGGCACTGACTCGGAGGAGTGACTGCAAGAAAGACCCTTGAGAAACAACTGGAAGGCAGACATTCAGACTTCTTTTAGACTGTCAACTTTGGTGAGTGAAAAGCTGACTTAGTGACCCTGCCGTTCTGGAGGTGTAAAGCCTCTAGGTAAGGCCCATCTTCTTGAGACTCTATTCGCCTGGTTGGGGCTTAGAGATTCTAACTGGTATCAAAAGAAGCTAGAGTATTCTCTCTCTCTCTGTCATTCCTTAATGTCTTCCTTCTATTGTAAATATTGTAAATAAACTACCATAAATTCCGTTTACTTTAGTTATTCATTTTGGGATTTAGTAATTAAATCCCTGGTGACCACCTATATAAATAATATTCAGCATTCAACCACAATTAATTTTTAAATAACATTTTATTTGATCATTTCCAAGCATTATTCATTACAGACAACGATAATTTTCTTTTCCTTCCCCCGACCCCCCATAACCAACGCGTGATTCCACTAGGTATCACATGTGTTCTTGATTCGAACCCATTGCCATATTGTTAGTATTTGCATTAGAGTGTTCGTTTAGAGTCTCTTCTCTGTCATGTCCCCTCAACCCCTGTAGTCAGGTAGTTGATTTTCCTCAGTGTTTCTACTCCCACAGTTTGTCCTCTGTTTATGGATAGTGTTTTTCTCCTAGATCCCTGCAGATTGTTCAGGGACATTACACATCCATTAATGGAGAAATCCATTACATTCGATTATACCACAGTGTATTAGTCTCTGTGTACATTGTTCTCCTGGTTCTGCTCCTTTCGCTCTGCATCACTTCCTGGAGGTCTTTCCAGTCTCCATGGAATTCCTCCAATTTATTATTCCTTTTAGCACAATAGTATTCCATAACCAACATATACCACAATTTATTCAGCCATTCTCCAATTGATGGGCATCCCCTCGTTATCGAATTTTTGGCCACCACAAAGAACGCAGCTATGAATATTCTTGTACAAATCTTTTTCCCCATTATCTTTTTGGGGTACAAACCCAGCAGTGCTATGGCTGGATCAAAGGGCAGACAGTCTTTTATCACCCTTTGGGCATAGTTCCAAATTGCCTTTCAGAAAGGTTGGATCAGTTCACAACTCCACCAGCAATGAATTAATGTCCCCACTTTGCCACATCCCCTCCAGCATTCATTACTTTCCGCTATCATGTTAGCCAATCTGCTAGGTGTGAGGTGATACCTCAGAGTTGTTTTGATTTGCATCTCTCTGATTATAAGAGATTTAGAACACTTCTTCATGTGCTTATTAATAGTTTTGATTTCTTTATCTGAGAACTGCCTGTCCATGTCCCTTGCCAATTTATCAATTGGAGAATGGCTTGATTTTTGTACCATTGATTTAGCCCTTTATAAATTTGAGTAATTAAACCTTTGTCAGAGGTATCTATGAATATTTTTCCCAATTTGTTTTTTCCCTTCTGATTTTAGTTACATTGGTTTTGTTTTGTACAAAAGCTTTTTAATTTGATGTAGTAGAAATTATTTATTTTACATTTTGTGATTTTTCTGTCTTGCTTGGTTTTAAAGTCTTTCCCTTCTCAAAGGTCTGACATGTATACTATTCTGTGTTTACCCAATTTACTTTCTCATTTATTTTTTGATTTGATTTATCTAAATTTGATAATGGTTGATTCAAGTCTCCCACTAATATGGTTTTACTGTCTATTTCTTCCTTCAATTCTCCTAGTTTCTCCATTAGAAATTTGGGTGCTATATTATTTGGTGCATACATGTTGATTAGTGATATTTCCTCATTATCTAAAGTTCCTTTTAATAGAATGTAATTACTTTCCCTATACCTTTTAATCAGGTCTATTTTTGCTTTGGCTTTATCAGATATCATGATTGCAATTCCTGCCTTCTTTCTGTCAGTTGAGGCCCAGAAGGTCTTACTCCATCCTTTAATTCTGACCTTGTGGGTGTCTACCTGCCTCATGTGTGTTTCTTGAAGACAACATATGGTAGGGTTTTGGATTCTAAACCATTCTTCTATTCGTCTACGTTTTATGGGTGAGTTCATCCCATTCACATTCAAAGTTATGATTGTCACTTGTGGACTCCCTGGCATTTTGATATCTTTCCCTAATTCTTACCTTTCTTCTTCAGCTCTAACTTTTTTAATCCAGTGATTTATTTTAAATCATTCCTCCTTGTCCTCTCCCTTGATATATTTTGCTTTCTACCCCCTCCTTTTTGTCCCTCCCCCTCCACCCTCTTCTTCCCTCCCTTTTTTATGTTCCCTCCCCCTCGATCCCCTTGGTTTTCCCTTCTCCCTAGCCTTGTTGGGTAAGATAGAATTCAAGATCCCAATGGATCTGGATGTTCTTCCCTCTCAGAGTTTATTTCCCTGAGAGCAAGGTTTAAGTTAAAACTCTCTTCCTCTCCTTCTTATAGGAGTTTTCTACCCCTCCCCTTCCCATGTGAATCTTTGTGTGAGAAAGATTATTCTATTTGGTCTTTCTTTTCCCCCTACTTACACATTACATTTCCCCCACATATTAATATACATAGATTGATATAAATATAGTCCTTATAGAAGAGAGTTTGAATAAAAGAAAAATATAACATTTTTCTCCTTTTCCCTTTCCTTCATATTTACCTTTTCAGGTATTCCATGCTCTTTGTTTTTCGATATTGAACTTTCCACAGAGCTCTGGTCTTTTCTTTGCAAAAACTTGGAATTCTTCTATTTTGTTGAATGCCCATACTTTCCCTTGGAAGTATAGAGTCAGTTTTGATGGGTAGCTGATTCTTGGCTGAAGGCCCAGCTCTCTTGCCTTTCTGAAAATCATGTTCCATGCCTTACGGTCATTCAGAGTGGAACTTGCAAGGTCTTGTGTGACCGTGATTAGCATTCCTTTATATCTAAATTGTCTTTTTCTGGCTTCTTGTAAGATTTTTTTCTTTTGCTTGAAAGCTTTGGAATTTGGCAATTGCATTCCTGGGAGTTGTCTTTTGGGGGTTTAGTGTAGAGGGTGTTCCATGAGCTCTTTCAGTGGCTGTATTGCCCCCTTGTTTTTGAATCTCTGGGCAATTTTCTTTGATTATCTCTTGTATTACGAGGTAGAGTTTACTGTTTATTTCTGACTTTTATGTAGTCCAATTATTCTTAAATTGTCTCTTCTCCCTCTATTTTCCTAGTCTATGACCTTTGTCATGAGATGTTTTATGTTCTCTTCTAATTTCTTGGTCTTTTGGCTTTGATTTATTAATGCTTGCTCGTTGTCTTCCAGTTGCTTGATTCTGACCTTTAAAGCCTGGTATTCCTTTTCAGTTTGGTCACACCGGTTTTGTAGATGCGTGAATTTCTTTTGCATTATTTCCCACTTTTCCTCCCAGAAGGCTTCCATCTTTTTGGTCATTTCTGATTCAAATTCTTCATGGGTTTGTGGAGAGTTTCCATTTCTTTTGGAAGGTTTTGGAGCATTTGCTTGTGTTTCCTCTTCTGTCTCCTCTGTATTTTGTATTTTTGCTGTTTCCAAAGTCGCCCCCTTCTTCTTGTTTTTCTTGGAGTGTTTTGGCTTTTCTGTGCTATTTGTCATCTCTATCTGAGTGGGGAGATCTAGCTTTTCTTATCTCTCTCAGGTGTTCAGAGGCTTTAGCCCCAGGAAAATTGTCCATTCGAGGGTGTTACTGCTCTCAGTTCCCTCCTGATGCTTTTTTGTTGCCTTAGTCCCACTCTCTGAGCCTGGCTTTGCACTGTCCCTGAGGTATCTCAGAGACTTTTTGGGCCAGAGTGGCCTGAATTCTGAAGGTGGAGTGGCCGAGGCTTCCCAGAGCCCCAAGGGCTCCTGATAGGATTAACTTCAGTTGGGTTGGATTGATTGTGTCTTAAATCAGGGACCTTCCCTGAGACTCGGACAGAAGGATCCAGCCAGGGGTCTACAGGCTCCCCTCTGTCTCTCTCTGTTTCCCTGCTGTCTGGGTGCCCCTGTGACTGGCTCAGGTTGTTTTCAGGGTGCGGCCTTCAGAATAGCCAGTCCTGGGGTCCTTTTGCTGGCTCTTAGATTCCTGCTGCTGCCTCAGACTCAGAGCTCTGGGTTGGGGGGGATGGGTCCTGGGACCTTCCTTCTGCATATCCCTTAGATCCAAGTGATCTCGGGTTCTGGCTTTTAGGGGGCCATACCTTTTGATCCAGGTCCAGGAGGAGGGTTCCCTGGATCTATCCTATTGTTTGTTTTGAATTTCAGTGTCCTAGGAGCATACAGTTTGAGATCAGTAGGGAAGGGGTTTCCAGAGATCTGAACTTTAGCTCTCTCTAAGCCACCATCTTGACTGGAACCCCACAATTAATTTTACACTATGTAAAAACAAACATTCACAAATAAAAAGGGATAAGCTAGGAAATTATATTATGCTGAAAGGAAACTTAAATCCCAAACGAAAATTCACAAGAAATGTATAAAATTCAGATGCCTTAGAACCTACATTAACAAAGGACATATATAAGCTATAAGGAGTTAAAATTACATAAGAGAGATAAAGTAGAAATTGATTGATTATATATAGGAGTGCCTATAGTGTTATGATATTTGATGCTTTTAGAATGGTTTTATCCCAAGTCAGGAACATTTTAAAAATCTCACTATATTTACATTTCGAGTAAACCTCAATACTAAAAATAATCTAGTTTCCTCTATTGTGGAAATGGTGCACAGTGGACTCTTTGTCCTACTCTTAGTTTTGGATCAACCTAATCATAATAGAAATAAAAGATTAATTATGCAACTGAACTAATTATTTTTGAAACTAGAGTTAAAATACTTCTGGCATCTTCAAAAAGGAAAAGTATTGACATCCCTGGTACTTTTGGCTAGGTCATCAGCAAGAAGTTTCTCCCTTGATTTTTTTAAGTAAATACTTTTTAATTTTGACATTCTATTTTGCCTCTTTTATCAGAGCCATAGGCCTGAACCTGGAATTTTCCCTTTAATAGTAACAAAATGCTATTTCTTAACAAAGCATGGAACTTGCACACAGACAAAAAAACAAACAAACAAACAAGACAAAAACAAATACAAAAAACTATGTACTGGGGATCAGAAATATTACAGACAAATGTAAAAAAGATAGAAATAGTTAATACATCATTTACAGAGTATAATTCAATAAAAATAGAATTTTTTAAGGAATCAGAATCACAAAAAAGATGCATATCATAATGGAGATTTAACAATAAATCCTAAGTGATGTGAGTCAAATAATAAATGATAAAAAATTAATAAATAACTAACATAATAATGATGAAACAACATATCAAATTTTCTGGGATGCAGCTCAATCAGTACTCAAGTGGAATTCATATCTATATAAATAATTGATATGGAAAAGAAAGGGTTAATGAACTGAATATGTATTGAAAACTTGAGAACAACAACAAATAATACTAAAATAAGTACAAAGGAATAGAGACTAAAAATTAGGCGCCAAAAACATAAACTGAAACAAAATATAAGCCATAAAAAATGATAAAATTAAAAGTGAGTTTGAAAAAGCAAATAAAATTGGTAAATTCTTAGGTACCATGATGAAAAAGAATAAAACAAAAAATTAAGTTAATACAATAGTGTATGAGTTGAATGAGCTAGATTCAGCCCACCATAAAAAAAAAATTGGAAAGAATGAGGGGTTGTGAGCAAAAGATATCAAAAGACATTTAAGTTAAAATAAAACTAAATAGGGTCAGCTAGGTAGCTCAGTGGACTGAGAGCCAGGCCTAGAGATGGGAGATCCTAGGTTCAAATCTGGCCTCAGACAATTCACAGCTGTGTGACCCTGGGCAAGTCATTTGACCCCCCATTGCCTAATCCTTACCACTCTTCTGCCTAGGAGCCAATACACAATATTGACTCCAGGACAGAAAATAAGGGTTTAAAAAATGAAAATAAATAAATAAATAAAACTAAACAAAACAACAACAAAAAAATATATATATTAAGGAACCTGACAGTGATCTTTTAAAACAGGAAGTTTCATAACCCAAAACTAAAAATTAATTTTTTGTATGAAATGTTGAGTCTATATATGAATTTATAATCTTATCATAAATATAGTTGGATATGAGCTAAATTTTTTCTAAGCAATTATCCTCTCTATTGTCATATAGAAAAGGGTGAAATTTATTTGTTCTGTGTTCATAGAACTCCACTTATTTAAACTCTTATTTTGGTCCTGGTTAAAGTTTAAAGCTTCAAATTTATTTATTAAGACCCCTGAAGTGGCACTTTTGGGAATGATATCATTTATACTACTTTTATTTAATTCTCAAAAGGAGAGAATCATATTACATGCTATTTGGATATGAAAATATCATTCAACTTCTACATAGTCTCAATTAGGTAGAATTTTCACTATAGAGAAACTCAGACCATTTCTCATATTGTGAGTCACTTGAAAGGTAAAGAGAATAAGATTCCCCAGATATTCTTTTAGTAATGATTTTTATTTTTTCTAATGATACCAAAATTTAGAATATTATAGAGACTCTTTGATGAGATCAACAATTTTTCAAGAGTCTGGTCAAACAATCCAGAAAGGAAAAATAGTAAGTAGATGAAAATAGCAATTTTACAGGCAATGATAGATTGAAAAAAAAATCTTATTCAATGATTCAAGATAAATATGGTTGAATATACGTTATAGAAAGACAATGAATTGGCTCCATAATTAAATAAAAGGAAGATGAATAGGTTTTTTAGTTAATTGTAACAATTTTATGGATCTTGTTAAATTGCTCCTTAAAAATGAAATTTGTTTTTAATTCCAATATATTCTTCTGGGAAGATTAATGATTAAGAAACTAAAAAACAAACAAACCTTTTTATATGAAAATTGGGTGTCAATGAAGAGACCCAAGATGAACTCTAAATAGGTTAA
Source organism: Monodelphis domestica (assembly GCF_027887165.1). NCBI lineage: Eukaryota > Metazoa > Chordata > Mammalia > Didelphimorphia > Didelphidae > Monodelphis > Monodelphis domestica. Next base: position 50,021,153 of record NC_077230.1, read on the forward strand.
ATTATATTGTCAACAATGACTTGTGCATAAGAAAATAATAGATTTCAAGAATGAAATACATGATCTAAAGAGTAAACTATACAATAAGGAGTATCGCTTGTGTTCCCTTGTATTGTTAAAAATATACTAGAAAACCTCAAGTATCCTAGGTATATCATTTATGCGGATTTTTAAGGCACTTCACTAGCTAAGGAAAGATCACTGTATTGTTATTTGTACCAGTGGAAGTAGTATCTATATCTATGAGGCAAGAGAATCATTGATAATTGGTATACTTAAAAGCATTGGGATTATTTGGGGATTGTTTTAATTTTTTTCTTAGAGGAGTTGAGAACAATAAGATTTGGACTAATGTTTTCCTAGGTGCTGGAAAAGCTTGTTATAGAAATTCACTTAAATATATATATATATATATATATATATATATGTAAGGAAATTATTTATAATTTAAATTCCTACTTTCCTGACACTCTTTGTTGTGCCTCATTGACTTGCCAGTGTTATTTTGGCTAGGATGTATGATACATTGCAGCTTTAATGTATTAGACATAAGACTTTTAACCAGATCTTACTTACTTCAAAGCAGGTACTTTACCTAATTTCTTCTCTATAAGCATTTGCAAAATAACTTTTTGAGATCTTTCCAAGATTGCAAAATTAAGGAAGGTGTAACAAAAAGAAAAATCCCAAAATAATTAGAGCTGCCTGAAAGGAGAGGGGGATGTCTGAGGGTATAGTTATTTTTCCATTTGGGAGAGGTAATATCAAAATATTTTCTCAATGTTTAAAGATATTTTTCTCCACATCAGATGTTTTGAGGTCCATTTCAGTTTGAACACAGAAGCATTGCAAATAGGCTAACTATTTAGTTAAGAAATCTTTGTTTGAAGAAACACCTGGGGAAAATTTCTCATGGGCAGTTCAAGTGAAATCAGAGATCCAGCCAAATAACAATAGCTCATATTTTTATATCTTTATGGTTTGTAAAATACTTTGCATTATAATTTAGTTTTATCAAAAGAACTGACTGGTGCTATTATTTATCTCATTTTGTAACTAAGAAAAGAAAGACTTCAAGTTACTTGCCTGGGGCCACATGTCAAGGAAATATTTACTTTATGGAATAAAGATGTAGGTAATACTGACAAGAACTCCAGCACTCTACATTGTTATTTATTTCTACATCACTTCACCCATCATTTTCTCCCCTCCTACCTGAACCTTTGATTCCATCCTGGGGTTTTTGGCTTTAATAGATGAGGTAAAAATAAATTAAAAAACTTATATTGCCCTGAATTGCTATATCCTTTCCCCATTTTCAACACCTTATTTTTATTCTTTCTTTCTTGAATTAGTAAGCAAACTTAGAGAATAGGTATTGTATTGTTATATTATTTTATTTCTGTCTACCAGTACATAGCATAATGCCTGTCACTTACTAAATGTTTAATTAATGTTCTTTCTCTCTCTGACTCAGTCTTTATTAGTAGTAGTATTAATTTAATAAATTAATCACTGATTAAGAAAAATAGACAGTTAAGCCCTCATTATGCCATTCATACAAGTCTCTATTTAAGAGACAAGTGATTATGTTACCTTTTCATGGTCAGGATACAATGACCTTTGAACTTAACTTACAGGGCAGGCAGTGACTTTAATATGTGTAATGGTTTTTAGTTGCCAATTTCCTATTCTTTTCAATTTTCCTTTTAATAAAGAATGCCTGTGTTGGATTAACAATAAATAGTAGTAATAAAGTAGTTTGCAATTATAGTTTTGTTAAATGTTAGTGAAGTGCCCATTTACTTATATAAACATTCTAGGAGAATAGGATTCTTGTTACTAATTTTAGCTTAATGTCTTCTATAATTCAATAGATTAATCACTCTCTGTCTCTTTCTCTTTCCATCAATGTATCTCTTTTTTATCATTTTCCCTAATTACATGTAGATACATTTTTTTTTTAAAAATCTCTGCCTTCTGCCTTAGTATTCATGCTAATTATCAGTTCTAAAGAAGAGTGGAAAGGGCTAGGCAAATTGGGGTTAAGTAATTTGCCTAGAGTCACAAAGCCAGAAAAAGTCTTGAACATAGGATCTCCTATCTCTAGGCTTGTTTCTCTTTTCACTAAGATGCCTACATGCTTCTAAATAAAATTATAGTAAATACCTTCATACATTTTATGGTCTTTGGGGAGTCCTCTTTTTCTTTCTCCTTTTCCCTCTCTGAGGTGGTAGGGTAATATGATATAAATTATACATGTGTTATCATGTAATAACATATATTTCTTTATCATATTCTGAAAGAAGACTTTGTTAATATAAGAAAAAATCAAGATGGGAATAAAATGAAAAATGGTTTCCTTCAAACTCTAATCAAACGGGATCAGTTACTTCTATAGTGGTATTTTTTAATATGAATTTTATTTTGTTTTTATTTTTCCCCAATTAGATTTCAATATAATTTTTATATATTCATTTTCTCATGTTTTTCAATCCCAATTCTCTTGTACCATTCCACCCCTCCCAATTCTCCAAGAAAGCAGGTAATATGATATTGAATGTACATATGTTATTGTATGATACATATATCTAGATTTATCACATTGAGAAAGAAGATGTATTGCCTACACTAGACAAAAATTCATAAAGGATAAGAAGTAAAGAAGGTTATGTTCTATTTTGTATGCATACTCCTTTTGTTTCTTCTATGGGTGGTGGATATACTTTTTTTTTTGTCATGAATCTCTTGAAGTTGTCCTGGATTCTTGTCTTGTTTAAAATAGTAAGTATTCATAGTTGATCATCATTCAAATTGTTGTTACTGTGACTGTGTACAACATTCTGGTTCTTCTCACTTCACTTTGCATTACTCCACTGCAATCTTTTCCAGGTTTGTTTGTTTTTTGGATTATCTTTTTGTCATTTTTTGTTGCACAATAGTATTCCATTACAAGGATATAACTCTTGTTTACCAATTCCTCAACTGATTGACATCCTTTCAGTTTCTAGTCCTTTGCCACCACACAAAGACCTGCTCTGACTATTTTTATACAGATGGGTTCTTTTCCCTCTCTTTAATATCTTTTGGATAGAGACCTTATAGTGATATTCCTGGGTCGAAGAGTATGCATAATTTGATGGCATTTTGGCCATTGTTCCAATTACTCTACTAAATTAAAGAAAAATAAATTTGCAGCTTTACAAGGAGTATATTGGTGTCCTGATTTTTCCATATCCTGTATTTATCATTTTTTTTATTTTTGTCATGCTATCCTTTCTAAAGGATGTGAAGTAGTACCTCAGAGTTGCAATTTTTTTAAAATTTGCGTTTCTCTAATCAATAGTGATTTGGAGCATTTTTCTTTTCATCTGAATGAAGATAGTTCAAATTTCTAAATCTAAGAATTGTCTGTGTATGCTTTGACCATTTGCTAGTTGGGAAATGCTTTGTATTCTTATAAATTTGACTTGGTTGTCTATATATTTGAGAAAAGAAGCTTTTGTCATAAAGACTTGTTATAAAGATTTTTCTAAGTTTATTTTTCTTGCCTTTTAATCTTGTTTGCATTGATTTCATTTAGGTAATTACTTTTTAATATAATGTTTTCAAAGTGATGCATTTTACATTTCTTAATATGCCCTATATCTTCTTTTGACCAAAATTCTTCCATTATCCATAAATCTGGCAGTTAAACTATTTTGTGCTCCCTTAAAGTATTTATGAGATCACCCTTTATTTCTAAATCATGTATCCATTTTGACCTTACCTTGGAATATGGAGTGAGATGTTGGTCTATGTCTAATTTCTGTGAGTTCTTTCAGAAGCAAAGATCTTTGGGATTTTCAAACAATAGGTTGTTATGGACACTAGTCATTACTTGTTAATTACCAATTCCATTCCACTCTGTTTCTTAGGCATTATCAGTTTGTTTTGATGGTTCCCATTTTTTGATATAGTTTGAGATTTGGTACAGCTAAGCCACCTTCCTTTATATTTTTTCATTAATTCCCTTGATATTATGGGTCTTCTTTTCTTCCATATGAATTTTATTATTTTTTCTAGCTCTAAAAGATGATTGATTAATTTGATGGATATGATATTAATTTAGGAAGAATCATCTTCTTTACTAAATTGTTTTAGTCTGCCCATGAGCAATTAATTATTTTTCCAATTGTTTAGATATTACTTAAATTGTCTGAAAAGTGTTTTATAGTTGTGACCATAATTACTGGGTTTAAAGTGGTGGCAAATTAATAGGTAGTTTATTTTGTTTTATTTTATTTTATTATATTTTTATTTTAAAAAATATTTTTCTGTATTTACATGATTCATTTTCTTTCCCTCCTCCCTCCCAGAGCTGATAAACAATTCTACTTCATTGTACAAATGTAATCAATTGATACCTATTTCCATATTATTTATTTTTGCTATCATCTTGTTTTATTTTAAATGATATTTCTCTTTCTATTTCTTGCTTTTGGAATTTATAGGTAACACAGAGAAATACTGATGGTTCTTATGGTTTTATTTTATATTTTACAGTTTTGCTAAAGTTGTTAATTTTTTAATTAGTTTTTTGGTTTATTCTCCAGAATATTCTACGTATACCATCATATTGTATTAAAAAACTGGCAATTTTATTTTCTCTTGGCTCATTCTTACTCTTCTTTCTTCAACTCCTTTCTTCTTGTTTTTGTTCTTGTTCTCTTCCTTCTCTTATTGCTGCTGCTACCATTTCTAGTACAATTTTGAATAGTAGTGGTGATAAAGGGCACCCTTGTTTTACTCCCTATCTTGTTGGGAAGGAATTATATTATCCCCATTACATAAAATGCTTGCTGATGGTTTTAGATAAATGCTGTTTGTCATTTTGAGGAATGTTAATTTATTCCTTTGTTCTCTAGAGTGTTTGAGAAGTATGTATAATATAGTATATAACACATTTATAATATATAACAATAATGTATATTATAATAAACTGTTGCCTTTTGAGTTGTTTTTTTTTCTCTGTCTATTGAAATAAGCATGTGGTTTCTTTTGCTTTTGATATGGCCAATTACATTGATAGTTTTCCTAATATTGACCCATCCCTGCATTTACAGTGTAAAACAAATGTTATCATATAATTTTAATCCCGTGATATGTTGCTATAATCTTTTTGCTAATATTTTCTTTAAGAATTTCTGTCCATATTCATTAGGGATATTGGTCTGTAGTTTTCTTTCTATATTTTTATTCTACATGGTTTAGGGATCAACATAATATTTGTGTCATAAAAGGAATTAGGCAGATTTTCTTCCTTGGTTATTTTTAGGAATAATTTTTGTATTATTGGGAGTAGATTTTTTAAAGCTATTGATAGAATTCCCTTGTCAATGTATTTGATCCTAGGTCTTTTTTCTTAGGGAGTTCATTGATGACATGTTCAAATTTCTTTTTCTGAAATGGCCTTGCTTACATATTCTATTATCTTTTTCTGTTAATCTGGACAATTTACAATTCTTTAAGTATTTATTCATTTCATTCAGATAATAAGATTTATCTACATATAATTGGGTAAAATAACTCCTACTTATTGCTTTAATTTTTTCTTCTTTGGGGTAATCTTATCTTTTTCATTTTTAATACTGATAATTTAGTTTTCTTCTTTCCTTTTTATTAAATTAATCAATGACTTATCAAATGGTTTATTGATTTTTTTCATAAAATGAACTCCTTGTCTTATATTTTGGTTCAATGGTTTTATTACATTCAATTTTATAAAGTTCTCATTTGACTTTCAGAATTTTCAATTGGTGTTAACTTGGGTTTTTCAATTTTTTTTTTAGGGTTTTTTATTTGTTTGTTTTTTTAGCTGCATCCCATTTTATTGAACTACTTTATCACTGCTTTATTGAAGCAAACATTTAGAGATGCATACTGCCTTTTATCAGAATGTTTTATCAGACCTTCCCTATTTCTTTTAACTAGATCTACTTTTACTTTGACTTCATCAGATATCATGATTGTGAGTCTTGCCTTCTTTTTATCAGTTGATGCCAAATAGATTGGCTCCATCCTCTTACTTTTACCCTATGGGTGTCTACTTTTCTCATGTATGTTTCTTGTAGACAGCATATGATAGGGTTTTGGTTTCTAATCCACTCTGCTATTCACTTGTGTTTTATGGGTGAGTTCATTCCATTCACATTCAGAGTTATGATTACTAGCTGTATATTTCCCAGCATTTTGATTTCTACTCCTGATCCTGCCTTTTCTTCTTTCAGTATTTCCTTCTACACCAATGTTTATATTTAATCAGTCCCCCTAGTTCCCACCCTTATTTTACTTTCCTTTCTACCCCCCCCCTTCTTAATCCTCCCTTATTTTCCCTGTGGTGTTTCTAAAATTATCCCTGCTTCCTCCCTCCCTTGTACTGTTTCCCTCCCCACCAATCTGTTTGTTACCCTTCTTCCCTATAGGGTGTAAATCAATTCTTTGCCCCAATGTATTTGATTGTTCTTCCCTTTTTGGGTCAATTCCAATGCATGTAAGAGGTGAGTATTTCCTATCTCCAACCTCTTTACCCTTCCAGTGAATTGATGTTCTCCCCCCTCCTGCCATGAGCTTCTTTGTGATATATAAATTTACCCCTTTTTGTTTCTTTTCCCATTTCATTTGGTGTTAACCTCTTTTGTAGCTCTAGTTGTATATGTCTCAAAATATACACATATATGTGTATTTATGCATACATATATCTATATACATATTTATGTGTTGGCATTTCATCCTATACAGTTTGTCACTGTTCCCTCTAAGTGTAATTCTTCTAGCTGTCCAGTTGATAATTACATTTTTTTGAGTTGCCAATGACCTCTATTTTTATAGGGTTACATATCATTTTATTTTTTTCCATTTGAATAAGTTTATTTAGTCAATGTATAACATTATTCTTTCTTTACAATAATCAAATTACTTCCCTCCCTCCCCTCCACCCACTCTTCCTGCAGCCAAAACACAATTTCATTGGGTATTCCTTGTGTCCTTGATCAGAACCTATTTCCATGTTGTTGTTTACACTAGGATAGTCATTTAGAGTCTACATCCCCAACCATATCCCTTAGACCCATGTATTCAGCAGATGTTTTACCTTGGTGTTTTTACTCCCACAGTGTTTCCCCTGGATGTGGATAGTGGATTCTCTCGTAGGTACTTCTGAGTTGTTCAGGGTCATTGCATTGCCACTAATGGAGAAGTCCATTACATTAGATTGTACCATAGCATATCAGTCTCTGTGTACAATGTTCTCCTGGTTCTGCTCCTCTAATTCTGCAACAATTCCTGGAGGTAATTCCAGTTCACATGAAATTCCTCCACTTTATTATTCCTTTGAGCACAAGATCATTCCATCACCAATATATATGACAATTTGTTCAGCCATTCCCCAATTGAAGGGCATCCCCTCATTTTCCAATTTTTGCAACCACAAAGAGAGCAGCTATGAATATTTTTGTATATGTCTTTTTGCTGATTGTCTCTTTGGGGTAAAAATTCAGCAATGTTATGACTGGATCAAAGGGCAGGCAGTCTTTTATCACTCTTTGGGCATAGTTCCAAATTGCCCTCCAGAATGGTTGGATCAGTTCACAACTCCACCACAATGAATTAATGTCCCAACTTTGCCATATCCCCTCCAGCATTCGTTACTTTCCTTTGCTGTCATGTTAGCCAATCTGCTAGGTGTGAAGTGATCTCAGAGTTGTTTTGATTTGCAGTTCTCTGGTTATAAGAGATTTAGAACACTTTTTCATGTGCTTAATAATACTTTTGATTTCTTTAACTGAAAATTGCCTGTTCGTGTCCCTTACCCATTTTTCAATTGGAGAATGGCTTGATTTTTTTTACAAACAAGTTAGTTCTTTATAAAATTGAGTAATTAGACTTTTGTCAGAGGTTTTTGTAATGAAGATTGTTTCCCAATTAGTTGCTTCCCTTCTAATTTTGGATGTATTAGTTTTGTTTGTACAAAAACTTTTTAATTTGATGTAATCAAAAGTATTGATTTTATGTTTTGTGGTTTTTTTCTAACCCTTGCTTCATTTTAAAGTCTTTTCTTTCACAAAAATCTGACAAGTATACTATTCTGTGTTCACCTAATTTGCTTATACTTTTCCTTCTATATATTCAGGTCATTCACTCATTCTGAGTTTATCTTGGTGTAGGGTGTGAGAGGTTGATCCAAATCCAATATCTCCCATACTGTCATCCAATTTTCCCAGTAGTTTTTATCAAAAAGTGGGTTTTGGTCCCTAAAACTGGGATCTTTGGGTTTATCATAGGCTGTCTTGCTGAGGTCATTTACCCCAAGTCTAGTTCACTGATCCTCCTTTCTGTCTCTTAGCCATTACTAAATTGTTTTGATGATCACTGCTTTATAGTATAGTTAGACATCTGAGACTGGAATTCCTTGTTCCTTCGCATTTTTTTTCATGATTTCCGTGGATGTACTTGCTTTTTTGTTCTTCCAAATGAACTTTTTATGTTTTTTTTCTAATTATGTAAAAAAAGGGTTTTTTTGGTAGTACAAAGGGTATGGCACTAGATAAGTAGATTAATTTTGGATAGGATTATCATCTTTTTTTATGTTATTTCATCCCACTCATGAGCAATCAATGATTTTACAATTGGTTAGATCTAGTTTTAATTGTGTGGAGAGTGTTTTGTAGTTGTGTTCATATAGTTCCTGTGTTTGTCTCGGCAGATATATTCCTAAGTATTTTATATTGTCTAGGATGATTTTAAATGGAATTTCTCTTTCTAATTCTTGCTGATGAAATGGATTGGAGACATACAGAAATGCTGAAGACTTATGTGGGTTTATTTTGTATACTGCAACTTTGGTAAAATTGTTGATTATTTCGATGAGCTTTTTGGTTGATTCTCTAGGGTTCTTTAAGTAAACAATCACATCATCCGCAAAGAGTGATAGCTTGGTCTCCTCATTGCCAATTCTAATACCTTCAATTTCTTTTTTTCTCTAATTGCTATTGCTATTGTTTCTAGTACAATGTTAAATAATAGAGGTGATAATGGGCATCCTTGTTTCACTGCTGATCTCATTGGGAATGCATCTAGTTTATCCTCATTGCAGATGATGTTTGCTTATGGTGTTAGATATATACTGTTTATTATTTTTAGGATAGGCCCTTCTATTCCTATGCTTTCTAGTGTTTTCAATAGGAATGGGTGTTGTATTTTATCAATAGCCTTTTCTACATCTATTGAGATAATCATGTGATTTTTGTTGGTTTGTTTGTTAATATGGTCAATACTGTGGATGGTTTTCCTTATATTGAACCATCCTTAAATTCCTGATATGAAACCTACCTGGTCATAGTGAATAACCCTTGTGATCACTTGCTGGAGTCTTTTTGCTAGTGTCATATTTAAGATTTTTGCATCTATATTCATTAAGTGTATTGATCTATAGTTTTCTTTCTCTGTTTTTGACCTGTCTGGCTTTGGGATTAATACCATGTTTGTTTTATAGAATGAATTTGATAGAACTCCTTCTATGCTTATTCTGTCAAATAGTTAGTATAATATTGGGATTAGTTGTTCTTTGAATGTTTGATAGTATTGGTTTCTGTATCCATCTGGACCTGGACATTATTTCTTAGGGAGTTCTTTGATGGCTTCTTGAATTTCTTTTTCTGTTATAGGGTTGTTTAGGTAATTTATTCCTTCCTCTGTTAGTCTAGGCAATTTATATTTTTGTAAGTATTCATCCATTTCACCAAATTGCCATTATTTTTTGCCATATAATTGGGCATAGTAGTTTTAAATTATTGTCTTAATTTCCTCTTCATTAGAGGTGAGGTCTCCCTTTTCATCTTGGATACTGTCAATTTGTTTTGCTTCTCTCCTTTTTTAATTAGTCTGATTAGTACTTTCTCTATTTTATTTGTTTTATCAAAGTACCAGCTTCTAATCATATTTATTAAATTAATAATTCTTTGACTTTCAATTTCATTAATTTCTCCTTTGATTTTTTGGATCTTTAATTTAGTCTTCATCTGAGGATTTTAAATTTGTTCACTTTCTAGTTTTTTTTTTTTTTTAATTTGCATGCCCAAATCATTGACCTTTGCAATTCTTAATTTTTTAATATATGAACTCAAGGATATAGATTTCCCCCTGAGTAGTGCTTTGGCTGCATCCCCTAGGTTTTGAAAGGGTCTCATCATTGTCATTTTCTTCAATGAAGTTATTAATCATTTCTACGATTTGTCCTTTAACTAACCAGTTTTGGAGAATTGTATTGTTTAATTTCCAATTAATTTTTGATTTACCTTTACTTTACATTACCTTTACTAATGATTATTTTCATTGTATTGTGATCTGAGAAGGTTGCATTTATTATTTCTGCTCTTTTGTACTTGTTTGCAGTGTTTTTATGCCCTAATACATGGTCAATTTTTGTGAATGTACCATGCGCTGCTGAAAAGATGGTAAATTCCTTTCTGTCCCTATTTATTTTTCTCTACATATCTACTAACTCTAATTTTTCTAAGATTTCATTCCCTTCTCTTAACTCTTTCTTATTTATTTTTGGTTTGATTTATATAGTTCTGATAGAGGAAGGTTTAGGTCTCCCACTAGTGTAGTTTTTTATCTATTTCATCCTTGAGCTCCACTAGTTTCTCCTTTAGAAATTTGTATGCATTTGGTGCATACATGTTGAGTACTAATATTTCCTCATTGTCTATACTGCCTTTTATCAGGATGTAATTACCTTCCCTATATCTTTTAACTAGATTGATTTTTACTTTGGCTTTGGAAGATATCATGATTGTGACTCCTACCTTCTTTTTATCAGTTAATGCCCAATAGATTTGACTCCATCCTCTTACTTTCACCCTATTTGTATTTACCTTCCTCATGTGTGTTTAGTGTAGACAGTATAAGGTAGGGTTTTGGATTCTAATCCACTCTATTTTTCACTTTTGTTTTATGGGTGAGTTCATTCCGTTCACATTCAGAACTATGATTACCAGCTGTGTATTTCCCAGCAGTTTGATTTCTACTCCTAGTATTGCCTTTTCTTCTTTCACTATTTCTGCCTACAGCAATTATTTGTTTTTAATCATTCCCCCTAGTTCCCACCCTTATTTTACTTCCCTTTCTACAGCCCTCCCTTCTTATTCCCCCCTTATTTTCCTTGTAGTCTTTCTAAAATTACCCCCCACCCTCTCCCACACTTGTACTGCTTCCTCCTCACCAGTCTGTTTATTACCCTTCTACTCCCTTATAGGGAGCAAATCTGTTCTCTGCCCCAAGTGATTGGATTTTTCTTCCCCCTTTGTGTCAATTTCAAAGCACATAAGAGTTGAGTATATCCTATCTCCAACCTCTTTACCCTTCCAGTGGATTGAAGTTCTCTCCCCTCCTGCTATGAGCTTCTTTATGACATATGAATTTACCCCCATTTGTTTCTTTTCCCATTTGTTTTACTATTAACCTCTCTTTTTAGCTCTAGTTTTGTGTATATGTATATATACACACATGTATATGTATTTATGCATGCATATATTTATATACCTATTTATGCCTTGTCCTTTCATCCTATAGAGTTTGTCACTGTTCCCTCTAAGTGTAAATCTTCTAGCTGCCCAGGGGATTACAATACTTTTTAAGAGTTACCAATGTCCTCTTTTCTTATAGGGATACATATTACTTTAACTTATTGCGTCTCTTAAAATGTGTGTTTTGTTTTTATTTTTTCCCTCTTTTTTAATTACCTTTTGATGATTCTCTTGAATTCTCTGCTTGGACATCAAATTTTCCATTCAGGGCTGGTCTTTATTTGCAAATTCTTGGAATTCTTCTATTTTGTTGAATGACCATACTTTCCCCTGAAAGAATGTAGTCAGTTTTGCTGGGTTTTTCATTCTTGGTTGTAGACTTAGTCCCTTTGCTTTCTGGAATATCATCTTCTATTCCTTTCAGTGTTTCAGTGTGGATGAAGCCAGATCCTGCTTTGTCCTCACTGTAATTCCATGGTATCTGAATGACTTCTTCTTGGCAGCTTGTAATATCTCTTCTTTGGTGTGATAGTTCTTGAATTTGACTAAAACATTCCTGGGTGTTGTCAGTTGGGGATTAAGAATACTAGGTAATCTGTGGATTCTTTCAATCTCCACTTTTCCCTCTTGTACTAGAATATTGGGGCAGTTTTCTTGAATAATTTTCTGTAGTATTGTGTCCAGTCTTTTTCTTTTGTCATGGTCTTCTAGTAGACCAATGTTTCTTAAATTGTCTTTCCTCAAACGATTTTGTAAATGATCTGTTTTGTGAATGAGATGCTTCATATTTTCCTAAATTTTTTCATCCTTTTGGTTTTGTTTTATAGTGTTCTGCTGCCTTGTGAGGTCACTTAATTCTAGTTGTTGTATTCTGGTTCTTAAAAACTGGATTTCATCCCTGGATTTTTGGTCATTCTTCTCTTTCTGGTCTGATTTTCTATGTAAGTCATCTTTCATCCTTTTTACCTCATTTACATCTCCTTTGCCTCATTTTATACCTGATTAATTTTGGCTTTCAAGACACTGTTTTCTGTTTCCAGATGACTTATCTTGCTGTTAAAGTTGTCTTCAGTCCCTCTTAATTGTCTTTTGAATTGCAGTTTGAGTTCTTCCAAAGCCTGTATCCAATTCGCTGGGATTTCTGATTTATCATTTGGTGATTCCTCCCCCTTTGTTCCATTTGATGTATAGAAGTTATCTATTTTTTAACAAGGAAAAAGACTTGTACAAGAATATTCATAGCTGCGCTCTTTGTGGTTGCCAAAATTGGAAAACGAGGGGATGCCCTTCAATTGGAGAATGGCTGAACAAATTGTGGTATATGTTGTTGATGGAATACTATTGTGCTGAAAGGAATAATAAAGTGGAGGAATTCCATGGGAACTGGAATGACCTCCAGGAAGTGATGCAGAGTGAGAGGAGCAGAACCAGGAGAACATTGTACACAGAGACTGACACACTGTGGTACAAGAGAATGTAATGGACTTCTCCAGTAATGGCTTTACAATGTCCCTGAACAACCTGCAGCGATATACAAGGAAAAAAAAAACTATCCTCAAGCAGAGGACAATCTGAGGGAGTAAAAGCACCAAGGAAAAGCAACTGCCTGACTACAGAGGTTGAGGGGACATGATCAAGGAGAGACACTAAATGAGCTCCCTAATGCAAATACCAACAACAAGGAAATGGGTTCAGAGCAAGGACACATGTGATACCCAGACAAATCATGCCTTGGCTAGGGAAGGGTTGGTGGGGGTTTGGGGGGTAAGAAAAGAAAATGATCTGTTTCCAATGAACAATGTATGAAAATGACCAAAAAAAATTTTTTTAAAACTAAAAAAAAAAGTTATCTATTTTAATTTCTTTCTTCTTTTTCTGTTGTTTGCTCATATCCATCCCTCCTTTGCTCCCTGTATTTGCCCATTATCTTGCTCCTCTCTCTCTCTCTCTCTCTCTCTCTCTCTCTCTCTCTCTCTCTCTCTCTCTCTCTCTCTCTCTCTCTCTCTCTCTCTCTCTTTTTTGGCTTTTTGGGGCTTCTGTCAGTCTCCGCTTTTTGAGCTTTGACAGAAGATCTCTCGTTGTATACTCTGGGGAGGGTTGTTGAGGGTTTCAGCTTCCCTGTAATCTGGAGCCTTTTGATTGGATTAATGTCCAGCAGTCAATGAGGCAGCAGTGTGTAGCCTGGACTTCCCTGAGTTCTGAAGACTTTTGATTGGATTAAGTTTAGCTTGGTTGGGCTGGAAGTGCTCTGAGGTCAAAACCTCCTAGAAAGCTGGAGCAACTTTTTAGGATCTCCACAGCTCTGGCCAGGCTTACAGCTATATGTTCTCTCTCTATCTCCTTCCCTGCCATATGTGTTTGATGCTCTGAGCTTGACACAGCCCTGCCCACAAGGTACAACCTCCAGACCAGCACATTTGCCTGCCCAGAATTTCCAGCTGGCACTAGAGTCTCAGCACTCTAGGTGGGCAGGGGGAGGGGTCCTGGGACATTCCTTCTGCCTTCCCCTTAAACCTCAGTATTCTCAGATTCCAACATTTTTGGGGGCATACCTTTTGAATCGAGTCCAGCAGGAGGGTTCCTTTGCTCTGTCTTGTTGTTAGGTTTGATTTTCAGTCCTCTAGGAGCATTCAGTTTGTGACCTGTAAGGAAGGGAATTCAGAAGTCTAAAGTTCTTCTCCTTCTAGGCTGCCATCTTGACTCCGCCCCCACATACGTATAATTTTAAGTGTTTGGGTCTCTTAAAAAAAGTTTTTTTGTTTTTTCTTTTCCCCCTCTCCCTTCTTCATTACCTATTGATGATTCTCTTGAGTTCTTTGTTTGGGCATCAAATTTTATGTTCAGGTCTGGACTTTTCTTTAGAAATGCTTGGAATTATTCCATTTTGTTAAATGACCATACTTCCCCCGGTAAGAATATAGTCAGTTTTACTGGGTAATTGATTCTCAGTTGTAGACCTAGTTCCCTTGCTTTCCGGAATATCATCTTCCATGCTTTTTAGTCCTTCAGTATAGATGCAGTCTGATCCTGTGTTATCCTCATTGTGGTTCCTTGGTATCTCAATGACTTCTTCTTAGGAAATTGTAATATTTTTCCATTGTCTGATAATTCTTGAATTTGGCTAAAACATTCCTAAGTGTTGTCAGTTGGGGATTAAGTACAAGAGGTGATCTGTGGATTCTTTCAATCTCCACTTTTCCCTCTTCTTCTAGGATATTGGGGCAGTTTTCTTGGATAATTTCCTGTAGTATGATGTCCAAGCTTTTTCTTTTGTCATGGCCTTCTGGTAGACCAATGATTCCTTGAATGGTTTTCTAAACCTTCTGTTTTGTGAATGAGGTGCTTCATATTTTCCTCAATTTCTTTCATTCTTTTGATTTTGCTTTATAGTGTCCTGCTGCCTGTGAAGTTGCTTGTTTCTAGTATTCTGGATCTTACGAACTAGATTTCATCCCTGGCTTTTTGGTCATGCTTATCCTTCTGGTTTGATTTTCTTATGAGGTCATCTTTCATCTCCTTTGCCTCATTTTCAAACTTATTAATTTTGGCTTTTAAGATACTATTTTCTTGTTTTAGTTCAAGTGCATCTGTTTCTAGATGACTTATCTTACTTTTTAAGTTCTTTCCCCACTTGTCTTCAGCCTCTCTTAATTGTGTTTTGAATCATATTTTGATTTCTTCCAGAGCCTGTATCCAATTCACTGAGTTTTCTGTTTTTTTTTTTTTTTTTGGCTTGGTGTTCCTTCATCCTTCTCTGTTCTGTTTGCTTTATTGCCTATATTGAAGCTGTATATTGGAATTTTTTTTTCTGTTGTTTGCTCATAATTACCCCTTCTTTACTCCCTGCAATTGCCTGTGCTTTTTCTCCTCTTTTTTTGGGGGGTTTTCGGCTTTTCTGTCAGCCTTCACCCTTGGAGGTTTGTCAGCAAATATCTCAGTGCAGTCTGTGAGGGAGGGGCTTTGGAGCTTGAGGTTCCCTGTTCTCTGAAGGCTTTGATGGTATTACGTCCAGCTGGGTTGAGCTGGATGTGCCCTGAGGCCAAAATGTTGCTAAAAGGGGGACAATGTGGAGTGTCTCTGCTGTTGCAACTAGGCTGCCCAATCTGAACTCTGAGCTTCTTCTCTAACTGCTTCCCCACCCCTCTATTCAATTCTCTGAGCCTGGCACAGCTTTTCCCACAAGGTACTGCCTCCAGACCAGCACCTTGGGTGAGGGGTACCAGGACCTTTCTTCTTCATTCCCCTGAAACCCAAGTGTTCTCAAATTCTGGCTTTTGGGGTTTTTTTAAGTTGTGTCCAGCAGGAGGGTTCCTTGATTCTGTCTTGTTGTTAGAGTTTATTTTTAGTCCCCTAGGAGCATTTAGTTTGTAATCAGGAAGGAAGGGTTTTCAGAGATCTGAACTTAAGCTGCCTCTATGCCACCATCTTGGCTCCACCTCTAGAGTGATTTTCAATGTAATTCCCCTCGCTAAATCTTTCTGCTGAGTTTTTATAGAAATGCTCATGATTCATGTAGGTTTCTTTTGTATCTTGCAACTTTGTTGAGGTCATTAAATATTTCCACTACCTTTTCATTTTATTTTCTAGGATTCTCTAGGTATATCATCATATCACATATCATGTGAAACAGTAATAGTTTAGTTTCCTCATTGCCTGCTTTAATCCCTTCTATTTATTTTTCTTCTCTAATTGCTACCAGTAGTATTTCTAGTAGAACATTAAATAATATTGGTGATAATGGGCATCCTTTATTCACTCCTAATCTTATTGGGAAGGCTTTTAACTTGTTCCCCATTGCAGATGTTACTTGCTAATGGTTTTAAATGTACACTGTTTTTTGTTTTGAGGAATGGTCCTTCTATTCATATATTTTCCAGTCTTTTCAATAGGAATGGTTGTTGTATTTTGTTGAGGAATTATTCTGCACCCAATGAGATAATCATGTGATTTCAGTTAGTTTTGTTATTGATATGTTAAATTTTGTGGTTTTCCTAATGTTAAAACAGTCTTGCATTCCTTTTATAAATACCAACTGATTATAGTGGATAATCCTTTTGTCAACTTACTGTAATCACTTTGCTACAATTTTATTTGAGATATTTGCATCTATATTCATTCATTAAGGTATATAGTTGTTTTTTATTTCTGATTTTGTTCTTCTTTGCTTGGAAATCAGTATCAAATTTGTGTCATAAAAAGAATTGGGTAAAAATTCTTCTTTGCTTATTTTGTCAAATAGTTTGTTCAGTATGGGGTTGAATTGATCTATAAATGGTTGCTAGAATGGTGTATCCATTGGTCCCTGGGGATTTTTTTTCTAGGGAGTTCCTTGAAGGTTCATTCAATTTCTTTTTCTGAGATGGGATTATTTAAATATTCAATTTCCTCTTTTTAATGTGGGAGAATCATAATTTTGTAAATATTTATCCATTTCACCTAGACTGTAATTTATTACCATATAATTTGGCAAAATATATCTTAATAATTGCCTTGATTTCCTCTTCATTAGGGTGAGATTATCCATTTCATTTTTGGTACTGTTAATTTGATTTTATTCTTGATTTTTTAAATTACATTAAGTAGTACTTTCGCTATTTTTTAAGTAACAATATCTAGACTTATTTATTAATTCAGTGGTTTTTATTTTCATTTTTATTAGATTCTCCTTCAATTTTAGGATTTCCCATTTATATTTTATCTGGTGATTTTTAATTTGTTCTTTTTCTAATTTTTTTTCAGTTGCAAACCCATTCTCCTTCCTTTCTGTTTTGTTGATATATGCACTCAGGTGTTAAAAATTTTTCCCTGAGTACTTCTTTGGCTATATCCCATAGATTTTGATATGTTGTCTCTGCATTGTCATTTTCTTCAATGAAATCATTAATAGTTTTTATGATTGGTTCTTTTACCCACCAGTTTTGAAGAATTAGATGATTTAATTTCTAATTAATTTTAAATTTGCCTCTCCATGAACCCTTATTAATTATAATGTTTATCACATAATTTGCATTTATTATTTTTCTTTTCTGCATTTATTTTCAATGTTTTATGCCCTGATGCAAACAGGATCTTTGTACAAGTACCAGGTGCTTCTAAAAAGAAGTTATATTACATTTTATGTTTATTTAATTTTCTCCAAATATGCATTAACTCCAATTTTTTCTAATATTTCATTCACTTCTTTTACATTTTTCTTAATTATTTTTGGTTTAATTTATCTAGATCTGATAGGGGAAAGTTGAGTCCCCCCACTAGTATAATTTTACTATCTATTTCCTCTCTAAGCTCCTTTAATTTCTCTTTTTTGAAATCTAGATGCTATATCATTTGGTGCATAATCATTTAGTACTGATATTACTTCATTGTTTATTGTACCTTTTAGCAAGATGTAATTTCTTTCCTTATCACTTTTAATTAGATCAATTTTTACTTTACATTTCTCAGATATCATGATTGCTCCTCCTGCCTTTTTTTAACTTTAGATGCATAATAAAATTTGCTCTAGTATTTTGCCATTATTCTGTGTGTGCTGTCCTATCTCAAATATGTTCTTGTAAACAGCAAAAAGTAGGATTCTGCTTTTTAATCCAGTCTTCTATTTGCTTTTTTATGGGTGAGTTCATCATATTTACATTCATAATTATATTTCCTAACTTTGTATTGTCCTCCATATTATTTTCCCCTTTTCATCCTGTATATTCCCTTTCACTCCATTCCTTCTCACTAGTGTTTTGCTTTTTATCATCTTCCACTCATCCCTGCTTTGAATTACCTCTTCCTTTCCTTTGTCTTATTGCCCCTTCTTCTCTATACAGTAAGATAAAATTCTATACCCCCATGAGTATTTTGTTTTTCCTTCTCCAAGCCACTGAGAGTAAAGCCACTGAGAGTAAAGTTTAAGCATTGCCCATCACCACCCTCATGCTCCCATATATAACAAATTTTCCCTTTTTATTGCAATATTCTATATTATTTTCACATATCATATTATAATCAAATTACTTCCTCATCCTTTTCTAAGTATATTCCTTCTATCTGCTCTGTTACTATGAATAGTACTTGAGAATTATTGATACCCTCTTTCCTTATAGATACAAACATTTTGCTCTTAATGAATCCCTTAAATTTTCTCTTTCTTTTTTAACTTTTTAGTCTTTTCTTGGGTTTTGTGCTTGTCCACATTTTTTGTTTATGTCTGGCGTATTCCTCAGAAATGTTTGTAAATTTTCTACCTTATTGATTATCCATTTCCCCCCCCAATAGAATATACTTAGTTTTAATGGATAGGTTAATCTGGATTGTAAATATAGATCTTTTACCTTCATGAATATAATATTCTATTTCTTCTGATACTTTAATGTGGAAGTCTCTAAATCCTGTGTGATCCTTAGGATTAGGGGCTCTTGAGTTTGGCTCTTATACTCCTGGAAGTTGTCATATGAGGATTTCTTTATATAGGTGATCTGTGGATTGTTTTAATTTTTTGTTTTATTTTCTAATTTGAGAACATGTGGGCAATTTTCTTTTATAAATTCTAATATTATGATATCTATGGGTTTTTTATTGTTGTTTTATTTTGTTTTATCATGGCTTTCAGGTAGTCCAATAATTCTTAAATTTTCTCTCCTGGATCTGTTTTCCAGTTTAGGTTTTTTTCAATGAGATACTTTGTGTTTTTTGCTGATTATTTTCATTCTTTTGATTTGATTTAATTTTTTCTTGATTTCCCATGAAATATTTAGTCTCTTTTTGCTCAGTTCCAATTTTTAAGGCCTAATTTTCCTTCATCAGCTTTCAGGTCTGCTTTTTCATTTCTTCTTGCATTGCTTTTGTTTCTCTTCCCCACTTTTCCTGTGCCTCCCTTAAATTCATTTTAAGTCCTTTTTGAGCTCCTCCAGAATCTTTGTCCAATTCATATTTTTCTTTTGGACTTTGCATGTGTTTGCTTTGCCTTCACAATCCCCTTCTGTGTCTGTACCTTACTTTTTGAAACCACAAAATTTCTTCATAGTTAGATGCTTTTTGCTGTTGTTGTTGTCTACTTATTTTTCCTAACTATTTATATGTAGGCTCTGTTCTCTGGGAGGTTATGGTTCCTTCTAAAGCTTCACTATTTCCTTGATGCTACTCTTAGATTTATTTATGGGTTTCTGTCAGTTTTACATCTGTCAGTTTTATCTTCCAAGATGGTAGGATGACCTGAGATCTGAGAGCTTTGAACTCTGCTTGATCAGGTAAGAAACTGCTCAAATTCTAGCCTTAGGTTTAGGTGTAAGCTTTTGGTCTCACTGTGAGCTTGAGTTTGTCAGGAATACAGTAGATTACCCTTTATTGGAATGTTGCCTTGAGATTTTGGCAAGAGGAACAGGATGGTCCTCTTCTCCTTTTGGTCTTTCAATTACCCCAAACTAGGATCTATGTCTTCACCACAGGTCCAGACTGGGACTCCTCACTTTGCTTTGAATGCACACAGATAAGATTGTTTCAATACTGATTGCCCTGGACTAAGATTCTGCACTTTACTGCAGGTTTGGAATTTCAAGGGGTATGGGTTAGTTGAATATTTATTTTACCAGGCAGAATCTTAGGATCTGGATGTTGACTTGGGCTCAAGTTCAGAACCTGGCACAGCAGATATAGTGTGGAGAGGAGGGGCTTGCTCTTGCTTTGTTCCTCACTTTTTGCTGTAAGCTCTTGCTGCCTGTGCTCTCCTCTCACCCCAGTGCCCCAGGTGTTTTCTGCCTACCTTTTTAGTTTTTATCTTCTTAAAAGTCATTTCACTCTGTCTCCTTGTTGGTTCTTTCACTCCTGTATTCATTTTGTGGTGTTATTTTAAAATTGGTTGGAGAAGGTTCTTATGGTAACTTTGAGCTTCTTTGCTCTATTCCACCATCTTACCTCCTTTATCATATATCTTGATATGATATTTTTTTTGAGTATAAAGCTTTTACTCTGTATTTTGCTCATGTTGGAGCTGTTTTTTCCCTTATTTTTTTTTCTGGATATTGAAGTGTACCTCACTTTCTGGGTTGAAAGGAATACTGTCCCATGCTTGTACTGTGCCTGAGGTTAGAACAGTTGTCTGGGCATCAGACAGACAGATTAAGGACTCTTCAGAGATGACTTGTTGGTCTGATGTGTGAAGGATTTCAGCTTTTTAGTTCTACTTGTTGGAGTTGGGTTCTACACAATTCCACTGAGGCTATACTTTGCTGAATTGAGTTCTTCCCATAGCAGCCTGTTTTGGTTTGTACCTGACCTACTTTCTATTTGGACTGTATAGGTTGGCTTTTCTCTTACTAGTGCTTATTCTATATTTCAATGGATTCTGCTCCTACTCTGCTTCATTTATTCTTTTTTCCCTGTAGATTGTGCTATATTGTGTCTGAGCTCCTCTCAGGAATATTCAGTGTGCCCTGACTCCTCATACCCTAAGAAAATGAGTGTTCCTTACTATTTCTCTACATTGTTGTGGGCAAGAGCACTGCTTCATCCCTTATTCTGTTTGTTCTGATATAGATTGTCCTGTAACAACACCCTTAGCAATAAAACTAATTGCATATATGGTAGGAGAGTTTTATTGAATAACTTACAAATAGATATACTAATTAAATGAACATAGGAAAATAGATGTTTCTAAATTATAGCAAATCCATTATTTTCAATTAGCACATTAATACAGTTTCCCAAGTGATTCTTAATTATTCTTTTAAAGCACATGCTGAATTTACCAGCCTTACTTATTGAGCAGCAGGTGACTATATATATAATTATAACCACCTCATCTCAATTTATTTCATTTCTTCCTTGGTTTTGACAATCTGTTGCTCATTTTTTGAAAGATTCCAAAGCTTAGTGTAAGTGAAAACATGCTGGAGACTTTAAATCTAAATTCAAAATTACTCATCTATGGGAAGAATTTTACTAGTCAATAAACATGGCAGCCCCAGAAATTTCCCAAGTAAAGAGGAAAAATATTTTGTTTTACAAGCACAGGTCTTAGTTTCAAAAGACCCAGGCACTATTAGTTTTGTCATTTAAAAGCTATAATATTTTCAGTGACAATTAATAGCTCTGATCCCTAATTTTATCAGCTATAAGTTTTAGTTAATAATACTCTTAATTATCAATTATCAATTATCAATCAGGTGATTATAAGGATCAAAGAGGTTGAGTTTATGCTAGTGTACTTTTCAATGATAACAAGGCAATTTATGCATAAAGAAGAACTGTGATTGTTCAGTCTTTGACATGTATTTAGCCAAATGGCCTCCTGAGTTATCCTAGGAATAAAATTTAAAATTTAAATTCAATAACAATAACTCCAATTATTATTTTTCATAAAGTTTATTAATAATCACTTGAAGTACAAAAAATAAAAAAGGATAGAAGTATAAAGTTTCCAAGGGAATAGAGAGAGGAGGCATGTCTCCCCACAGACCTTTATTCTTTCTCTTGAACTCAGATCTGTAACATTCAGTTCTTAGGACTTTTCACCTGTGACTTCTGTTTAGACCTTTTATTTCACATCCAGCCATGCAGCAAGGTGGAGACAAGCTGTGGGTAAGGGGAGCTGATTCTATCTACAGAAAACATTACCATGGGCAAGCACTATAAATGAAAAGGAAAATTAATTCAATAATGAGTAAGAACAAAAGAATATCTGGAATTGCAGTGGGGAAATTATCTATCATTTTCAGGAATCACAAGATATTAAACTCCATCTCATCAAAACAAGTATGCCTCTAGTGATTTCCTATGTTTGAGAATCTTGGTGGGCTCTATAATTTTAAAGAACCATGAGGTATATGAAGCACAAAGAAGAGCAGAGCAATGAGAAGATAATATGATTAACAACATTTTATAATAGATTGCTTATATGAAAAATCAGATAAAATAAATATTTGATCAGGAGATGGGCCAATCATATAAAAAGAAAAAGAGGGGGAAATGAACAGTTTGTGTGCTATCATCCCCAAAATGGAAAAATAAGGAAGGGGATGCCAGAGAGGAAGAACAAAATATAAAATAATGAGACCTGAAGTGATTGTGATATTTCTATGAAGGAGCTGTCCATGGTGATGACATCAGTACTTAGAATAATAAAGAATTATTATAATGATAACCCCTAAAATGAAGCCAGTAATTTAGAAATACCTACCAAATATGCTCTTTTACAATAGAAACACAAAGATAAAATATTAAACTGTCTCAAAGGTCATTAGGCTTGTGACCAAGAACCTTGAGCATCGGTATGCTTTCTTAGAATTTAGATCTAAAGATAATTTTTTATATTGGTGAGTTAATGTAAGGCACATTAGACTGATTATGATCTTAACACTCTCACTTGCTCCAAAATTATGTATATTGTGTGAAATGTATTGATTGGAATCTTGAACCCTGGGGACTGCATTTCCCACAATTTCCTTTTCCCTTTCATTTATGTGCATCATTACATTGATTTCATATTTAGTTTTGGTTTTGATCATGCTCTCTCTCTGGCTGGATCCACATGGAGGCACGGAGCAACTCCCCTGGTTTCTCCAGCTTTCACTTTCCCTTTGCTTCAAGTTGAATTTAATAGTTTTAAATATAATACTTAGAGTATTGGATATTTAATTTTAATCTTTACAGTAATAATATGACCACCATCTACAAGTGTTTTCTTTTCCCTCTAATTGCAATTGCTCTCCCTCTCACTCTAATCTGTGCTTTATTACCTTATCTTAAAGGAACCAAGCCAAAAATATACATACCCTGATAACAGTACAAGGTAGATACATGCCAAATATAAAGGAATTGCTTCCACTATCATGTTTCTTGTCTTCTTATCATCACTTGAGGTATTAATTAAATACTCTTAGACAACCCCAATAATACAGAAAGGATCCCAAAGATGATAAATATCCTAACATTGTTTGTTACTTTCTGGCCCTAAGTTGGCCTCACTTCTAATTCTATTTGTTTAATATTAGTAGTGTCTTTGTTTTCTGATTCCTTAATTTCCCCCTCCCCATTATTATACTTCATAAATTCCTTCCTGAAGAGTTCCTTTGGTGCTGAAACCTGATGGAGGACTCTTTTCACAGGGACCAAAGCACTTGTGCCTATTTTCTGATATAGCATAATCACCTGACACCCCCCAGATAATATGACTGCATGTATTTACTTTTTTTCTTCTTAATCCAACAAGATAATCAAATTTAAAATCTCTGATTTTTGTTTATTTCTTAAAATAAAAGAAAATATTTTATACAAATGCTAACAGCATCTAAACAGATCCTCAAATTCAGAATTTTTTCAAAAATATCTTATTGTTGTTTTTGCTCTTGTTATTTCTGCTGCTAATATTACTTTTGTTATTGTTAACCCTGCATAACCATCTAGGTAATGCAATGGATAGAGAACTGGGGCTGTATTCAGGCAAATCTGAGATAAATTTAGCCTTGGGGAGCAGTTTCTGTGACCCTGTGTAAGTCACTAAACTCCTATTTGCCTCAGCTTTCCTCTGTTAAATGGGGACACACTTGGGAAGGAAATGATGAACCCCTCTAGTATCTTTGTCAAAAAAACACCATGTCCCAATGGTCATGCAACTGAATGATTAACCAATAAAAACAAAAACTGGAGGTATTGTAGTGAACCAGAAAAAGGAATAAATTTGGACTTAAAGGACTCCAGGTCTACTACTGTCTCTGCTATTTACTACTTTCACAAGCATGGCAAAGACCTGGAAAGAAATATAG
The DNA here is from genome assembly GCF_027887165.1 of Monodelphis domestica. NCBI lineage: Eukaryota > Metazoa > Chordata > Mammalia > Didelphimorphia > Didelphidae > Monodelphis > Monodelphis domestica. Next base: position 50,045,466 of record NC_077230.1, read on the forward strand.
GTCTTTGAACTCAGTGGGACCATGAGAAACTAATCCAATGTCATTAATTGCCAAATGAAACTACTGAATGAAAGAGTTCATTCATATCATCAGAATAGAATACATCCAGTACAAACACTTCAATTTATAACTGAAGAAAGTGAGATCTAGAGAACTTAAGTTATATGTCTCATATAACTTAAGGTCATGTAGGTAGTAAATAGCAGAGCTAAAATTTGAATTCAAATTGGTGTGGGAGAGCTTTGATGTAAAACCTTGTATTTGAACATGTACCTGTAAAGAATGACAATTCCAGTAATTAGGTTAAAAAATAAAAGAGAGATTTACTAATTTGGTAGCAATGTTGAATGACCTGGAGACAGGTGCAAGAGTAGACACTGCCTCCTAAAGGAGATGAAATCTGGGCTTCTTATACCCTTTAGACAACACTGTTTACATGACCAGAGATGAGGAGGTTGGATGATGTTATCATGTAAGCAAAATTGGGGTGATGTTTTACTCCTGACGAAGGATGGAGTGATGTTTTGTGTCCTGAAGACACCAGGGATGACTGGAGTAGTACAACCCAATGCTTATCAGAGTAGAATTGAGAAATGTATATCTGTGTTCATCTCAAAACCTTTTCCTCAGCACTACAAGAATGTAAGTAAGGAAGTTCCTTTTGACCTCAAACAATTCCAGAGTTGGGAAGTCCAGAGGAAATCTTGGGTCCCATCTCAAAATTTTATGACTTCAAGTTCAACATGCTTTGTACTGCATTAGCTCCCTGGTATATAGGTGAAAATAGCAATGTCTGGACCTAAATTTTATTTTTTAGAGTATAATATTAAAATTTTAAGTAAAAATAATTTTAAAACCAATATTGCTATTTTTTAGCACATTCATCTATACATATAGAAAATAGCTCATTTGTTATTTAAAATAACTCAGGGGAGATAACATTTTTAATATAATAAATGTGGAGAATTCATTATTACTTATACTTATCTTAATAAATTTCATACTGCAGGAAATCCTTATCAATATGACAAATGTTTGAAACCCTTCACCAATGTTTGTTATAATCAAAGCAAAGGAGAAATAAAATTAAAGAGACTCTCAGCCAAATTCATAAATGTATGAATGTGCAAAGACTTTAAATAAGTAAAAAATCCTTAGTCCTTTTCAGGAGTAAAATGAGAAATTTCATATTGGAGAGAAGTCCTATGAGTATAATGAATATGAAGAAGCCCATTCATAACTTAATTGAAATAATTCATAATAAATTCAAACTTTGTAAAAAATGGTTATGTGAAAGCCTAAAGCCATTTATCAAAGTTCTGACAATGTATAGGGAGAACATGGGAAGAGGAGAGAAAGAAGAAATAATGTATCTACAGAATCTTAATCCCAATTAAAAAAATCTTTGAAATGAACATTTGTGTATTACCATTTAATAGAAGAAATTATGAATGAAAGGATTCCTGCATTTGAAAGGAGGCTTAACAAGATAGTTCAACTCTAAAGTATTTTTCACTCATCACAATTTGATTCTATAAATCCCAGTGAATCTTTTTTGAAAAAGAGATTATATGCAACATTAATAATTAAAACTTGGATCTTATTGGTTAATTCTTTCTGAATATTGGAGGTCACTTAGAGTCATAAAACCAGAGTATGTCAGAACTAGAAAAGAAATAAGAAATCTGTCTTCCTTATCCTTATATGAAAAACAAAACATATTTTGAGCCTTAGATTATGTGAAGATAGAATTAATTTTCCCTTTGTCTATTTTTAGTTAAATCAAGGACTTAAAGTACCCCTATTTAGTAGCTAACTTACCATTAGGTAAGCTCACAAGTCCCTTACCAGTTTATATCCCCAAAGGCCACAAGCACTGCCCCCCTTGGGCAGTGTTTTGGAAATTGAAAGACTGCAATTGGTTCCTGTGAAGAGGAGACAAGACAGGAAATGACATTAAAAAATGTCTATAAAAGAAGAGACTAACATGGTCTTGCTCTCTTTGCTTCCTTGATTTTGGAGAGGCTAATTACTTGGAGAGATTTTTCCCTTGCATTCCATGTTGGTCAGTAGCAGAGACACCTTTTTCCTTGGAGTCATTCTGTGTTGGTGGAACTCTGGCTGAAGACACCACTGAGACTTCTGACTGAGGACTACAAGGAAATCCATGTGGGGATTGGGACTTGGGGAAGTCCCTGATGGGGACTGAGCTGGAATTTACCAGAACAGAATGTAGGCTAGACCAGGCTTTGTCTCTTTCCCATATTTCCTACTTTCACTATCTCTACCTTGTTGTAAATAAAAGCTGCTAACAGACATTTTGACTTAGGGGATAATATTTTATAAATGATCATTACTTTTATAACTCTCATATTGAGTCAAAAACTAAATTTAATTGTTACAGACTATCTAGGCAAAATTGCATATATGAGATTGAAATTAGATGCTATAGCCAAGACATGAACCCAAAGTCAATTAGTCAATTAATATTTAGTGTACACTTACTATGAACTAGGTACTCTGCTAAAATAGGTCTCAGACAAAAAATGAGACTGATGTCAAAAAAATTACATTTTAGAGAGAGATGGAATATGTTCAAACACATTTGTATAAGATACATAGAAAATAAATACATGTTTGGAAAATAAAATATGAGTTTTTAAGGAAGGGATAGGAAAGGCTTTGTGTACAAGGTGAGGACTGAAGAGTTTTGAAAAAGTAAGAAATTATGAAGGTGAGAGGGAATATAGAGCAGAGTCTAAGTTATATGTGGTAAAAATGCACAGAGATGACTGAAGTTATTGTCTGTGGAACAGTAAAACATGACCATAGAATAAGATAGAGGGTCAATGTATATAATAAGGTTGGAAAGTCATTGTGAGGCTAAGTTGTGAAGAACATTTAAAGGGTAAAAGAAATGTTTGTATTCTATCCAAAGGAGGAGTAACTTAATCCAGATTTTGTTTTACGAAATTAACTCTGATAGCTATGTTGAGTATGGTTTGGAGCAAGGAGATATTTGAAAAAGAAAGACCAATAATGAGTCTATTACATTAATTTGGACAGTATACTTTGAACTAGCATGGGTGGTCATGTGATGTGAAAGAAGAGGATGAGTACCAAAAATAAATGTGGAGGTGGCAAAGATGAAGATTAGAAAACTTATAAAATGTTTCTAATAAAGAGAAAGAAGAGTTGAGAATGTCAAGGTTTTGAATCTGAATAGCTGAAAAGATAGTGTTACCACAAAAGTAATAAGAAAGTTAAGTAGGGTGAGTTTTGAGGAAAAGATAATAAGATCTATCTGGGACATGCTGATCTTGATATGTTTATAGGACAGACCATTATGTGGGACTGTAGCTCAAAAGAAATATTAGAACTTGATATATAATTTTGGTGATAATGGGGTTAATTCTTTTAAAGTGAGAAAATATATAGAGAAAAAATTGAAAAAGAACCAGTACAAAACTTTGGGGATCTTACAAATCTAGGGTATTATTTGAATGGCCAACAAGAAAGGATACTGATGATTGCTCAGGTAGGAAGTGTGAAAATATAGAGAGGATAAACTGTCTTGGAGAAAAGAAGGGTTAGTATTATCAAATGCTTAAGAGAAGTTGAGAAATATAAGGATTAATAGATAGACATCACATTTTCCAATTAAGATATCATTGGTAACTTTTGAGCCAAATGAGTTTTAAAGTAAACCTTTTTTACAAATTTGCAAAGGTTGGACTTTATCTGAGATTAAATTATGTTTTCCTGTAAAAAATATATTGTTTCTATGAGTTTTAAATTAGAAGTACATAAATAGTAGGAAAGTTAGTAATATGGAAAATTACTTTAATTGGATTCAAGGTTATCTCTTGCCCTTGAATAAAAATTCCTGGCTCCTAAATCTGGAAGCAAGCTTAAAATACCAAATATGAGAAATGAAGACTGGGGATGAAAGTAATGCAAATTCATATGAGGTAACTGAGTTAACACTGAATATAAAATATGTAAAGATGTACTGAAGATCACAGTCACCTGGATTTGCAGACCTGGGTTCTAGACCCAAAATTGATGCTAACTTGTGCAACAATAAAAATGTCACTTGACTTCTCTAGGTTGGAGTTTTATAAATAAAAGAGAAAATTTTATTAAGTGATCATTAATGTCTCCCCAAGTTCCATGTTCAAAAGAGGAAGTTTTATGAAACAAAATTTGGGAAAGCACTATATTGCAAAAACAATCATCTTGTCAAATTGAAAAAATAGGACAATAAAATGAAATGAATAATATTGTTTACTATTTTAATTTCAATTAGAAGATAAAACACATACCTGAAAAATATTGATAAGTATTCTCATTGAATCTATAAACTGGCAGCAGAATCAATTTCTTAACTCTTCTACTTTTAATTTTAATCAACTTCATTCAAGAATGGTGGGATTAAAATATCCCATATTTGAATAAGCTGGTATATTTAGGTAGATCATGGTTCATCAGTCGTTAAATAAGAGACTGTCAGTTGCTTGACATCATCAGTTAGGTTCTGCTATTTACTCTCTTCTCTTTATACCACAACCAATTAAGTTAAATTGTTTGAATTACCTCTGTCAACTTGAAATCTCACAGACCACAAGTTTTCTCTTGTCCCCTGAAAACTCACCCCAAGGGATGTCCCAAGTCCCAGACTTGTCCATTTGAAACAGAACAATAAACCTTATGGTAGACCTAATCAAATATTAAGTATCCTTTTGTCCTAGTAGTTTGTTCCATTATATCAAAATCCTCTCCCAGGTAGCCCAGCCCTTGGCTGGATCTTTCCCTTTTGTATCCATTGTAAAGCATCAGCCTCAACTTGATAATCCTGCCTTGGACTTCTCATTTCCTTGTAGTCATTATAATGTCAATCAATCATATTTCCCTCTCCTTAGTTCCCCAAATGGTATACAAGTTCCCCAAGTTCTATTGTTCTTGGGAGAATCATGTCGCTCAGTATATTCTCACAGAGATACTGTCCACAGAGCCCCAGGGTGTTCACTTTGTGTAGTTTGTGGTGCTTGGTTCTGTGATAGTGGCTGATTATTGGACCTTTCTCTTTCTTGGTTAATGACTTTTTTTCCTGACTATCTTAGTAGTTCTGTGTTTTTCCTAGATTGTGACCTCTCTCTCTCTCTCTCTCTCTCTCTCTCTCTCTCTCTCTCTCTCTCTCTCTCTCTCTCTCTCTCTCTCTCTCTCTCTCTCTCTCTCTCTCTCTCTTCTCTCTTTTCTCTCTCTCTCTTTCTCTTCTCTCTTTTTTCTCTCTTTTCTCTCTCTCTGTCTGTCTCTCTCTGTGTCTGTCTCTCTCTTGCCCTCTTTATCTCATTGTCCCCTGCTCCCTCTCCTCTCCCTCCTCTTCCTCCACCTTATTTTTTCTTTTTAATCTGTTAGCCCTTGGTGGTCTGAAGTCCTCTAGGAATTAGAAAGTACCACTTTCTCCTAACAAGTCTTTAGAACTCTTTCAAGGATAGTCATAATTCTTTCAACAAAGTTACATATAAAAGATTTCAAGAAAAATTTGATTGAGAAGTTAAATGGCATAGAGGACAGTGTGCAGGATTTAGAGGCAATAAACTCTGAGTTTAATTTCTGCCTTTTGAACTTGTTAATTATTTGTCAAGTCACAACCTCTATGACTCCCCATTTCCTCATTTATAAAATGAAGAGATTGTAATGATAACTTTTAAGGTCCCCATCAGTATGAAATTTAAGATACTATGATATGAGAGTAATATTTTTCAGACTGAGACCACACCAATTTAAAAAATATTTAATGATCAAATAAATTCCATATGAAAATGTTAAAAAAAGAGAGAAAGAAAAGCTTCCTTCCCTCTTCTGTTATATAGGTATGTCAAATCTCTATTTCACTATGTGCAGAGTTGGAATTTTATGAAAGTACTTTGGAAGCATTAAAAAGTGGGAAATTCCCCCTTTCCTAGAAGTCTCTGAGCAGAGGCTATTTAACTCATTGTTCAGTATATTTTATTTTAATTTTTTTTAAGAATTGAAATTTTATGTAATTAATTAATTTTATTTAATTAGTTAATTTAGAATATTTTTCATGGTTACATGATTCATGTTCTTTCCATCCCCTCCTCCCCTCCCCCAATCCCCCATAGCTGATAGACAATTGCATTGGGTTTTACTTGTGTCACTGTTCAAGACTTATTACCATATTATTGATAATTGCACTAGGGTGATTTTTTAGATTCTACATCCCCAGTCATATCCCCATCAAACCTTGTGATCAAGCAGTTGTTTTTCTTTTGTGTGTCTATTCCCACAGTTCTTCCTCTGAATGTAGATAGCATTCTTTCTCATAAGTCCTGTTCAGTATATTTTACAGGAGCTTCTTTGTTGAAAAGTTCAGAATAAATGACCTCTAAGAACTCCTTCCAGTTCTCAAATTCTGTGACTCAGCAGAGCTCTGGTTTTGGGACTAGGGAAGAAACAAGTTTAAGGAAAACAATTATATTTTTTTAGAGGTTTTCAATTTTTATTGTCATGTAAAACATACTTCCATATTCGTCATTGTTGTAAGAGCAAAGTCATACAGAGTCAAAACCCCGAAATAAAACCAAAGATAAACTCATGTGAAAGATAATTCCAACAGTTTCTCTGGAGGTGGATAGCACTGTCCATCATAAGTCTTTCAGAATTACCCCAGATAATTGCATTGCTGAGAGTAGCCAAGTTTTCACAGATAATCATCATCCAGTATTGCTGTTATTTTTTTTTTAATTTTAAACATTATTTTGGTCATTTATAAACAATATTCACTGGAAGCAAAGATCATTTTCTTTTCCTCCCCGCCCCCCCTCCCACCACCTTTCTCTCTCCCATAGCTGACGCATGATTCCACTGGTTATCACATGTGTTCTTGACCATTTCCCTGTTGTTGGTATTTGCATTAGAGTGTTCATTTAGAGTCTCTCCTAAGTCATATCCCCTCAACCCCTGTAGTCAAGCAGTTGCTTTTCATCTGTGTTTTTACTCCCACAGTTTATCCTCTGCTTGTGGTTAGTATTTTTTAGATCCCTGCAGATTGTTCAGGGACATTGCATTGACACTAATGGAGAAGTCCATCACCTTCTATTGTACCACAGTGTATCAGTCTCTGTGTACAATATTTTCCTGGTTTTGCTCCTTTAGCTCTGCATCACTTCCTGGAGGTTATTCCAGTCTCCATGGAATTCCTCTACTTTATTATTCCTTTTAGCATAATAGTATTCCATCACCAACATATACCACAATTTGTTCAGCCATTCCCCGATTGATGGGCATCCCCTCATTTTCCAATTTTTGGCCACCACAAAGAGCGCAGCTATGAATATTCTTGTACAAGTCTTTTTCCTTATTATCTCTTTGGGGTACAAACCCAGAAGTGCTATAGCTGGATCAAAGGGCAGACAGTTCCTTATCACCCTTTGGGCATAATTCCAAATTGCCCTCCAGAATGGCTGGATCAATTCACAACTCCACCAGCAATGAATTAGTGTCCCCACTTTGCCACGTCCCCTCCAGCATTCATTACTTTCCATAGCTGTCAGGTTAGCCAATCTGCTAGGTGTGAGGTGATACCTCAGAGTTGTTTTGATTTGCATCTCTCTGATTATAAGAGATGTAGAGCACTTTTTCATGTGCTTATTAATACTTTTGATTTCTTTGGTTGAGAACTGCCTGTTCATTTATCAATAGGAGAATGGCTTGATTTTTTGTACAATTGATTTACTTCTTTGTAAATTTGAGTAATTAAACCTTTGTCAGAGGTTTTTATGAAGATTGTTTCCCAATTTGTTGCTACCCTTCTGATTTTGGTTACATTGGTTTTGTTTGTACAAAAAAATTTAATTTGATGTATTCCAGATTATTTTTTGCATTTTGTAACTCTTTCTAAGTCTTGCTTGGTTTTGAAGTCTTTCCCTTCCCAAAGGTCTGACATGTATGCTATTCTGTGGTTGGCTAATTTTCTTATAGTTTCTTTCTTTATGTTCAAGTCATTCACCCATTTTGAATTTATCTTGGTGTAGGATGTGAGGTGTTGATCTAAACCTAATCTTTCCCACACTGTCCTCCAATTTTCCCAGCAGATTTTATGAAATAGTGGATTTTTGTCCCAAAAGCTGGGATCTTTGGGTTTGTCATATACTGTCTTGCTGAGGTCGCTTGCCCCCAGTCTATTCCACTGATCCTCCTTTCTGTCTGTTAGCCAGTTCCAGATTGTTTTGGTGACCACTGCTTTATAATATAGTCTGAGATCTGGGACTGCAAGGACCCCTTCCTTTGTATTTTTTTTTTCATTATTTCCCTGGATATCCTTGATCTTTTGTTCTTCCAAATGAACTTTGTTATGTTTTTTTCTAAATCAGTAAAAAAAAAATTTTGGAAGTTCCATTGGTATGTCACTGAATACATAGATGAGTTTGGGTAGGATGGTCATTTTTATTATATTGGCTCATCCTACCCATGAGCAGTTAATGTTCTTCCAATTGTTCAAGTATAGTTTTAGTTGTGTGGAAAGTGTTTTGTAGTTGTGTTCATATAGTTCCTGTGTTTGTCTTGGGAGATAGATTCCTAAGTATTTTATTTTGTCTATCATGATTTTGAATGGGATTTCTCTTTCTAGTTCTTGCTGTTGAGCTTTGTTGGAAATATATAGAAATGCTGATGACTTATGTGGGTTTATTTTGTATCCTGCAAATTTGCTAAAGTTGTTGATTATTTCGATTAGCTTTTTGGTTGAATCTCTTGGATTCTTTAAGTAGACCATCATGTCATCTACAAAGAGCGATAATTTGGTCTCCTCCTTGCCTATTTTAATACCGTCAATTTCTTTTTCTTCTCTAATTGCTACTGCTAGTGTTTCGAATACAATGTCAAATAATAGAGGTGACAATGGGCATCCTTTTTCACTCCTGATCTTAATGGGAATTTATTTAGTTTATCCCCACTGCAGATGATATTAGTTGATGGTTTTAGATACATACTGTTTATTAATTTTAGGAAGGACCCTTCTATTCCTATGCTTTCTAGTGTTTTTAGTAGGAATGGGTGTTGTATTTTATCAAAGGCATTTTTTGCATCTATTAAGATAATCATGTGGTTCTTGTTGGTTTGCTTGTTGATGTGGTCAATTATGTGGATAGTTTTTCTAATATTGAACCAGCCCTGCATCCATGGTATAAATCCTACTTGATAATAGTGGATGACTCTTCTGATCACGTGCTGGAGTCTTTTTGCTAGTATCCTATTTAAGATTTTGCATCTATATTCATTAGGGAGATTGGCCTATAGTTTTCTTTCTCTGTTTTTGGCCTGCCTGGCTTTGGAATTAGTACCATGTTTGTGTCATTAAATGAGTTTGGTAGAACTCCCTCTTTGCTTATTATGTCAAATAGTTTGTATAGTTTTGGAGTTAGCTGTTCTTTGAATGTTTGATAGAATTCACTGGTGAACCATCAGGCCCTAGGGATTTTTTCTTAGGAAGTTTTTTGATGGCCTGTTGGATTTCTTTTTCTGATATGGGATTATTTAAGAAATCTATTTCTTCTTCTTAGTCTAGGCAATTTATATTTTTGTAAATATTCATTCATATCACCTAGGTTGGTATATTTATTGCCATATAGTTGGATAAAGTAGTTTTTAATGATTGCCTTAATTTCCTCTTCATTGGAGGTGAGGTTCCCCTTTTCATCCTTGATGCTGTTAATTTGCCTTTCTTCTTTCCTTTTTTTAATTAGATTGACCAGTACTTTGTCTATTTTGTCTGTTTTTTCAAAGTACCAGCTTCTAGTCTTGTTTATTAGCTCAATAGTTCTATCAATTTCAATTTTATTTAAGTTCTCCCTTAATTTTTAGGATCTCTAGTTTGGTTTTTTTCTGGGGGTTGTTAATTTGTTCATTCTCAAGTTTTTTATTTGAATTTCCAATTCCTTGATCTCTGTTCTCCTTAATTTGTTAATATATGCACTCAGGGATATTAATTTTCCTCTAAGTACTGCCTTGGCTGCATCCCATAAAGTTTGAAAGGAAGTCTCACCATTGTCATTTTCCTCAACGAAATTATTAATTGTTTCTATGATTTCTTCTCTAACTATCGGGTTTTGGAGTATCATATAATTTAATTTCGAATTAATTTTTGATTTGGCTCTCCATTTACCCTTACCAATCAATATTTTTATTGCCTTGTGATCTGAAAAGGTTGCACTTATTATTTCTGCTTTTTTGCATTTGAGTGCCATGTTTCTGTGACCTAGTGTATGATCAATATTTGTGAATGTGCCATGTGGTGCTGAAAAGTGGGTGTATTTCTTTTTGTCCCTATTTATTTTTCTCCATATGTCTATTAACTCTAATTTTTCTAAGATCTCATACACCTCTTTTACCTCTTTCTTGTTTATTTTTTGATTTGATTTATCTAAATTTGATAGTGTTTGGTTCAAGTCTCCCACTAATATTGTTTTACTGCCTAGTTCCTCCTCCAATTTTCCTAGTTTATCTATTAAAAATTTGGATGCTATACCATTTGGTGCATACATGTTGATTAGTGATATTTCCTCATTGTCTATACTCCTTTTTAACAAAATATATTTACCTTCCCTATCCCTTTTGATCAGGTCTATTTTTGCTTTGACTTTGTCAGATATCATGATTGCAACTCCTGCCTTCTTTCTATCAGTTGAGGCCCAAAAGGTCTTACTCCAACCTTTAATTATAACCTTGTGATTGTCAACCAGCCTCATATGTGTTTCTTGAAGAAAACAAATGGTAGGGTTTTGGGTTCTAATCCAATCTGCTATTTGTTTACATTTTATGGGTGAGTTCATCCCATTCACGTTCAAAATTATGATTGTCACTTGTGGATTCATTGGCATTTTGATATCTTCTCCTAGTTCTGACCTTTCTTCTTTAGCTAACTCCTTTTGAACCAGTTATTTATTTTAGGTCAGTCCCCCTAGTCCCCTCCCTTGATATGCTTCCCTTTCTAGCCCCTCCCTTTTTATGACTCCTTCCTCTCCCCCCTCTCCTTCCCTCCCCTTTTATACTCCCTCCCCTCTCCCTGTCCTTAATTTTCCTTTCTTTCTTGCCCTGTTGGATAAGATAGAATTCAGGATCCCACTGGATCTAGATGTTCTTCCCTCTCACATTTGATTTCACTGAGAGTAAGGTTTAAGTAATTCCACTTCATGCTCTTTTCCTCTCCTTCTCATATGAGAGTTATTCCCATCCTCTTCCCATGTGTATCTTTATATGGAAAGATTATTCTATTAAGTCCCCCCCCATTTCTTGAAGTAAATCTTAATGTCATCGACGGTTCCCCCCTCCCTTTTCCTTTCTTTGCCCCACTTTCCCCAAATCTTCTTAATGCCCCAATCTTTCCCTATGCATGTTTCTTCTAACTACTCTTATGATGTGTACAATTCTTGAGAGTTACACAAAACATTTTCCCCACATATTAATTTATATAATTTGATGTAAATGTAGTCCTTTTAGAAGAGAGTTTGTCTTAAAGAAAAAGATAAGATTTATCTCCTTTTCCCTTTCTTTCATATTTACCTTTTCATGTTTCTCTTGCTTTCTGTGCTTGGATATCAAATTTTTCACTAAGTTCTGGTCTTTTCTTAGCAAATGCTTGGTAATCTTCTATTTTGTTGAATCCCCATACTTTCCCCTGGAAGTATATAGTCAGTTTTGCTGGGTAGTTGATTCTTGGTTGGAGACCCAGCTCTCTTGCCTTTCTAAATATTGTGTTCCATTCTTTGCGGTCTCTTAGCGTGTTAGCTTCTAAGTCATGTGTGATCTTTATGGGAGCCCCCTCTCCTTTTCTTGGAAGCTCTTGAATTTGTCAATTACATTCCTAGGGGTTGTCTTTTGGGGATTTAGAATAGAGGGTGTTCTATGAACCCTTTCTATTTCTATGTTGCCCCCTTGCTCCAGAACATGTGGGCAATTTTCTTTTATAATCTCCTGTAGAATAATATTGAGTTTATTGTTTATCTCTGGTATTTCTGGGAGACCAATAATTCGGAGGTTGTCTCTTCTTCCTCTGTTTTCTAAGTCTGTGACCTTTTCAGTGAGATATTTTATGTTTTCTTCTAAATCATTAATTTTTGGGGTTTGCTTTATTGATTCTTGCTGTTTTATGATCTCACTTTCTTTGAGTTGCTTAATTCTGGTTCTTAGGGACTGGTTTTGCTTTTCAGCTTTGTCTGCCCTTCTACTGGATGCTTTGAGCTCTTTTTCCAATTGAGCATCTTATCTGTCAGACTGCTTATCTCTTTCTCCCATTTTTCTTTCCAGATTTCCATCTTTTGGGTAAGTTCCAGTTTGAGATCTTCCAGAGCTTGTTGATAGTTTCCATTTTGGGAGGCATGTTCTGATTCTTTTCCTTGGGCACTTCCACCATAAAAAGTTTTCAATAGTCATCTTTTTCCCTTTCTTCCTGGAGGCCTGATTTTGGGCCATGTGAGCCATCCCTTTGGTGGTTTTATTCCCTTTCCCTTTTTGGTCTGGGGTCTGGGTGATATGGGCTGGTTTTCTGTGAATTTAGGTTGCCTCAGACTAGTTCTTCCCAGCCTCCGAGGTTTCTTAGAGCACTGGGCCCCTGATCACAGCCAAACTGCCCAGATGTTCAGCTCCACCCAGATAATCAGCGCGTGGTCCACCCCTGGTGTTTAGCTCTGCCCAGATGCTCAGCTCAATCACCCCGAGTATGACTCCCTGGGCCCCCTGTGCTCAGCTCAGGATTCTCCCGTGAAACCACCCTTAGATGTTTTTTCCTGGCAGTCCCCAGATCCCTAGGACCCTGGAGTGCCCCCCCCCCGACAGAGACATTCCCCACTCACTCGCTGTCCCAGTGAGCTCTCCGGTAGCTCACTTTGGTTTGGTGGGGTAGGTTGGGGGGGGGGGAAGGGTGGCTCAGTTCACGTTTCTGTGCAAGCTTTTCCTCCTTCTTATTATAGTGTGGAAATGTTCAAACCCCACGTACCTTCGCCTCTGTGGGGTACTGGGGAGTACTGGGGAGTCCTTCTGTTCCTCCAAAGGTGATTTTTATGCTCCTTTGATGTAGTCTATTTTGTTCGGTGCCGAGGAGAGGAAGCGTGTGGCGTCTAGATTGCAGCCATGATTACCCGGAAGTTCCCTAAGGAAAACAATTATTATTTGACTTGAACACCAAATCTAGTAGTAGGATGATCTTTGAGTCTTTCATTACTCCAGGACATCCTCTGCTCACCTGTCAGATTAAATCTTCCTAAAGCACAGGTCTGATCATGTCACAAAAACACCACCAGCCATCTCCCAGCATTTAATTGACTATAATATTTCCCGATCCCCTCCAGAATTAAATATGTGATACTCAAAGCTCTTTAAAACCTGTTCTTTTCCTACCTTGCTAGTTTCCTTAAATTTTGTTCTTTCCCACCTATTTTATGATATAATGATAATATTGTTTTAGGAAAAAAAGATATTTTCACATCTTTAGTATTTACTTAGACAGATTTCAACTAGAACTTTCCCCCTCCTTGCCACTTACTGGCTTCTGTGTCACCCTTCAATTCCCAGTAAAATTCCAAAATTCTACAAAAAAAGGTTTTTGCAATTTCTCAATTCAATTTCCTTTCCTTTATACAATTTCTAGCTTATTCCTCATCTAACTTGCTTTTACAGAGTTTTTTTAAATATTGTCTTTTTCACTCTACTGTGTACCTTTTAAAAACATGAATTTTCTATAGATGCTTAATAAATGTTTCATAATTGATTGATTTGGGTTAATGACAGAGCCACACAAGTAATTGAAATACACAATTTAAAGAGTCAGAAACCAAAATTTTGAGTATAAAATCCAAAGAGGAAGTTTTACTTTTTCCAGGTAACTCATGGGTAAAATCCAATAGAAAAATATATAATTATATTTTTGGAAAATTAGTTCAATAGATTTTTTTATTAGTTGGTTTAAAATTTGCTCATTTTCCCATTTAATTATTAAATGATCTATAACTTAAGAGCTCTCTGACTTTGAGAATGTCACTTCTATTTCCATTGCCCAGGATAACTCTTTAAGACTGTAAATTAAAATTTTCTATTTAGGGAAGTTGTCCTGGACACAAGTCCAACCTTTGACAATTATTATCTATGTTCTCTGGACATGCCACTTGAATATACTGAGTCTCCATTTTGTTACTGGTAAAATTGTGGCCTCTAACATGCCTCCAGCTATAGATCTATTATTTATAATAAAGGTAAGGTATAAAAAGCACAGTAAAGGTAAAGATAATGAAACTTTTTTTTTCTATTTTATGCATACACTATTACATGTTAGCATGCTAAGAATAGAAATTCTTTATGTGTTAAGTCAAATTTGCTTCCAAACTTTTCTTTTAAAATTTTATCATACATCTCTATGGTATTTCCCACTAAATGCTTCAACAAGTAGTGGCCTCTTTGCTCTTTGATAACACACAAATCAATAAGCTGCTGAATTAAAACTTGTATGTAATATTAATGATCATGTTAATGCTCAATGCTATTTTCAACTGTGAAAAAGCTACAGGGGACTTCATGGCTCATTTGCCTCATCTTTGCTGCAAATATAATAAGCAAATCTCTCATAGGAGACAAAAAAGAAATAAATTTACATAATGAAATGCAATCATTTTATATATTTCTCATTTCTATTCTAAATTAAGGAAATGTATGTTTGAATTCACAGTAACAGTTCCCAAGATAAGTAAGTTAGTAAGTTAAGTTAGATAAGTAAGATAAATAAGATAAGTAAGTTAATAATGTTAATTTTATGTTAAGATTTCTTAAAGAGAGGGGAGAGAGAGAGAGAGAAAGATTGAGAGAGTGAGAGAGAGAAGAAGAAGAAGAAGAAGAAGAAGAAGAAGAAGAAGAAGAAGAAGAAGAAGAAGAAGAAGAAAAAGAAAAGAACTGTTCACAAAGAAGTGTAATAGCTGACAGCACAAACAGGCAATATTTTCATAGAGACAATGAAAAGAAGGATATAACAGGACAATTTTCATTAACACATTAGAAATTAAATAAATTATTTTTGTAAATTTTTGAAACACCTGCTCTATTTCTGCTTCTAACCATTATAATATTCTAGTATTGGAAGTACTATTACCATCAAATATTCTATTCATGCACAAAGCTGCTCTGGGCTACTGTATAACTAAGATGAGGTACATAAGTTACCATGACCTAAAGCTATGATTGACTAATATAAACAAATCACTGTGTGTGGCAGTTTAAAAAGTGCCATGGGATTTCCCCAAAAGCTGTGTCCATGCAACACAGGGTTTGAGGCAATGTTTTTTCCATCATCTTGATCATCATATTCATTCCTTCCCTAGCACAAATAAATTAGGCCTGCATGTAAAATGAAGTATTTAAACACAATAGATATACTGTTTCTCTAGTTTGAAGAATTTTGTTTATAAGGGTTTAAACTACATAAGAGGTTAATTACTGGTAACTATTAAGAAAAGCATTATAATTTCAATCAGCCAACTTTGATAAAAATTATAATTTACAGTGTTGTGCTACTTCAAATTTCGTGAAGCTCTTTACAGATACTTCTTTAATAGACTTCAAATTAGCCCTGTAAAGTATATATTACAAGTATAAATACTATATAGATGATGGGATTGAGATATTGGGAGCTGAAGATCTAAAGGAAAGAGAAACAGTGTCCACATGTCAGAGGTGGTTTAGAACCTAAGTATCCTTGTAATTGTGTAAATACACTTCCCATCCCAATGTCCTATGCCGCATCCCATTTGCATCCTTACCCCGTGTGAACACTGAATGAATGGATATGAACGCATGTGCGTGTGGAGGATGGAGGATATAAGGTTTGGTACAGAGACCCTTGTCTCTACTCAGAATGCAGCTGGAGAGGCTGTTTGAGAGCCAGGTGGAAGAATTCACACACATGGTCATTTAGGTTAGATTAGACTTTAATCTGCTTTATCTATCTTAATTATTATAATTAATTATTATTTTTATTTTTATTCATAAAACTATGGAAAATAAGAATCTGAAATTATTGATATTGATATTGATTTTAATTTAACATAACCAAGTCCAGGTGTGTCTCACTCTCCACCCTCCACCCTTACTCCACACTGGGGAGGGGAGTATGCACTTCCATTGGATTGCTGAGAAGATGGGTGGATGATGTGAAAAAATTGTCATCAGGCACAGTAGAGAGGGGGAAAAGAGCAGCTCTGCCTGAGTACTTTTGCCTTTCTAGTAAGAAACTTGGGGTTAGGGGAGGCAGGGAAAGGGAGACACACATACACACAGAGAGTGCTCTGCATGCCATCTTTGGCATGCATGACATAATTTGTCATCACTGGACCATGTTGTTTCTAAGATAATTACTACTGAAACAGATGTAATAAGCAACTATGATTTTTCCCTGAACATACCTACATTGAGTAAGAGACATTTTCATTTTAAAAATATTGCAAACTTGATATAAGAATTTCCACATACAAAGAAAAAATAAAAAGTAGTTAATAGTAGAAACTTTATATTTATACTATTTTGTTTTTTAAAGCATATAATGATTTATTATTTAGTAAATCATCAAGAGTAAATTAAAATATTTGAAATAATTTAATAATTTTTTTAAAAAAATAGATATAAAAGAAGATAAAGTTAATCATTAGTATTACCATCTATTATTAAGAGTAGGATAATATAGATAAATCCCATGCAAAATAGTTGCAAAAATGTACACAAAATTTGGAAATCTACCTACCAAAATATACAAAGAAAACATAATAATAACTTTATACAATATTTGTTATTAAAAAGAAAAAAAGAATAGAGAAGTATAAATTTTTCATGGTTATGCCAAACAAATAGAGCAAAATTGACAATGCCTATGCCTACCAAATAACCAAAGGATTACTGCTTAGAACTAAAAATAAAATATAATAAAAATCATCCAATGAAAATTAAGGTGATGAATCTCAAGGGAAATAATAAGAAAGCAAAATTTTGAATAAAGGGAACCAAATAGTACTAGATCTCACACTCTAAAACAAGAAATAATGATCCAAATATTTCAGTACTATTAAAAGAAGGAAAGCGCTAAATGAGGGGAAAGATAAATTACACATCAGAAAGAACGAAAGAAACCTATTAGACAAATGTTCTTTAAACTCAAAGATGAGAGAGAAGATAAGAATAATTATTCATCCAAAAATGCTGAGAAAACTGAAAAGCCAACTTATAGAAATAGATTCAGAATAAAACAATGATACAAATAAGATGAAGTCCAAATCAAGATATGATCTAGATAAAAGGTCACAACTCAAGCAAATTAGAGAAGCAAACTTAGATGCATGAATAAAAGACATTATTAAGAAATGGATAGAAAGATTAAAAGACAACAAAATAGACAATTTTCATTACAAAAACCTCTGAATTAATTTCATATTTTATTTTGTCCAATAGTTTCCATTAAATCCATGTCATTTTTTTCACCCACTGTCCAGTCAATGGGCACAGAATTCATTTCCAATTATTTGCTACTATAAAAGGTAATGATACACATCTTTGGACATTGAGGCCTTATTTTCTGTTTTTGCACTCAAGATTATGTCTCTAGACACGGCATCACGAGGTCAGAGGAAACATCCTATAGTAAATTTGGGGGGATAGTTTCAATTCACTTTTCATAATGGTTAGACTAGTTCACAGCTCCACCAATAATTACTATGCTTGACTATGAGGGTATGATTAGTACCTATATTTTCCAAGAACCCCCAAAACAATCCTAATTCCTTTTTTGAAAATTTTCAGTCCGATAAATGTGAAGTTGAACTTCTAACATATGTTACTTTTAATTGATTTATTAATGATTTGGAGAATTTTCCTATAGGGTTAGGACATATTGCTTCATTTCTACCTTTATTACAAACTTTTTACAATGTAATAGGAACTAGTTATTTTTTAATTTTACAAAATTATATTGTAATCTAGAGACAGAATATACACTACCCATGTAATTTCATTTTGCTAAATACATTACATATACACATAGAAATAAATATGCTATTTAATCTAAAAGGTCTTAGTAGATATAATCTTTGGTTTGTATTTTGAAACTAAAAAGAGAAAATAGATACATTTACAAATGCATACATATGTGCATAGCACATTACTACCCATATGCATTAATATATATGTACATACATAAATCTATTACAAATACTATATTTGATGGTATATGTATATATATGTATATATATAAACTCTGACATATACACATGTTTGTCTATGTAGTGTGAAGTTTAGATATAGATAATTATAATATGTAAATTTATTTAATGAGTGCTTTAAAATAAATGCAGTTTAGTCAAAAATAAATGTCCTACTTTTCTGACTCTTCATTTCTCTAGTACAAAGAAGGTTGATTACATTCACAGAGAAACAGTGTGTGTATAATTGTGTGTATTATTTTTCACATACATACTAATTTAGTTAACATCATGTATACTATGTTCATGTCAGATTATTTTTTATTCAAAAGATGTTATTCCCCACAGATAGTCAAATATTTTAATCCCAAATCTTTTAACTAAACAGAACATGACAGTTTGTGTTTATTTTTTGTTTGTTTATTTTGGGGGGTTACTTTAACAAACTGTTTTGTTTTAGATGGTTACAATATAATTTTAGTGGGCAGAGGAGCAAGCAGCAGGAGTCCTGGAAAGAGCTTTGGTTAGATCACTGCCTGTGTAACACTGGAAAAGACGCTTTACCTTTCTGTCTCAGTTTTTGTTTCTTTGGGATTTTTTTTGCCTATAAACTGGTAATACATATTTGTCATCAGGCAAAGGTTTTTAAAACCAGAAAATATTCTATAACATACATACACACATATGTATATGTGAGATATTATTCCACATTGAATAAAAATTAAGAATTGGAGTAATATATGTGTATTTATATATTTTACAGGAATATACATACATACATATGTACATTGGGGTGAGAATAAAAGTAGCTGACATTTTATCTTACCTAAATTACCTTCTTTACTTTATTCACATAGTGGAGTTTCTTGATTTTAACCAGAACTATGATTTGATTAGTAGGTGGGTGAAAATCAATAATTCATCAACTATTACTCTTACTGTTACTAACTACACTAAGAAGGTAAGTAAGTTGTCTAAGCAGCATAGACAATATTTTACTATAATCAAATAAAAGTAAGTCATAAGGTACTTCTTTTTGATAGCAATATTTATTTACACTCATTTAAATGAAACAATTTAATTGTGTATATTTGTATATATGTGTATATTTGTATATATCTCTAGTTCAAGTTATAAGTTAGTTATGTTTTCATGATCCATTGGGGAGACTGGTCTCCCAAAGGATCACAGGGGAAATTTGATTGATTGAATCAATTTAAATAAAAGGTATATACAAATATACAAATATATACAAATACTGTGGAGCAAAGACATCATCACTAGCCTCCTATAGAAACATGTAATTTTTTAGAAGGCACCATTAATTTTTTTTTTTAATTTCAAACTTTTTTTATGTTACCTAGATTGCCTTTCTGGGTCTTTTTTCTTCCAATCTTCACACAGAGAGCCATCTGCTATGACATTATTTTTTCCTAAAAAGAAAATCCAAGAGAAAAATTAACATCAACAAAATGTCAACACGTCAAGAAAGTATTAAGTGGGATGCCATGTTTCACTTCTATGGCTCTCAATATCTAGGGGGAAATGAAGGGAAATGTTTTATCAAATTTCTTCTTTGTAGTAAAGCTTATCCTTACAATTTTGCAGAATTCATTTTAAATTCTTTCATGATTAGTGTATTCCTTCATTTATATTGTTTTTCTTGAATCTGCTAACTTTTCTTTAAGCTAATTCACCCTAGATTTTTTCTCATACTTAATTATGCTAGTCATTTCTTATAGCAAAGCAATATGCTGATCAGTCAATAAATAATCATTTCGTAAGTGCCTACTAAATGCTAAGCATTTTGCTATGCCCAACAAATACAGAGAAAATCAGAAGATAATTCTGGTTTTCAGGGAAAACAATGTGTCTAGTAGTCCTCAATCACATCACTTTGCATCATGTTCTTTGCTGACATCAAAAGTCCTAAAATCATTTTGGAGAATATGGAGAATGTCAATGACAGCTACATCCTTCAGGCATATGCCTAACTGTTATATCTCTGAGTAAAATGCTATGGATGTTATAATGACAGTTTGTAAATTTAGTATTTAGTATTTTATATACATGTTCTCCAGAATAACCTTACAAACTCACCAACAATTGATTAGTTATGTTATATTATTTATTATAAGCAAAAATGTTCATATGGGGTATGAATAAGTGGGTAGTTATGTAGTTATTGGGGCAGAAAATAAAAGAAAGAAAATAGCCTCAATGAAACATTAACACTGTTTGCATAATAAATAAGAGAAAGAGATAGAATCTTTCATGAATTGTTGACATATCATTAAATCATCTGCAATAAGGAGAAAAACAAAAGGAGCGGGGCTTCCAGAACTCTCAAGGATATCTCAATTCAATTTCATCATAAAAACTCAGTTGTGATCTTTTGACTCGAATTTGTTGCAAAAAATATTATAATATTGGCAAAAGGTTTAGGTAAACAAAAAGTGAGCAATCACTCTATTGCTTCTTAAATTGTCATGGCATTATTTGATTTAGTTGGTGAACTTAAATTTTTTTTCTAGCCATATGGAATCTTCTTACTCACATGAAGAAACCAGTCTTTTGAGAATAATAATAAATAAGTCAATATAATTTCCAGAACAATCAATATTTTAGCATTTCATGACTTTGAAGAATTATAATTTTGTTCTTATATTGTTAGTAAAATTTTTTATTGATAGAAATGTAGCTGCTTTAGCCTATAGTAACATTTACAGAAATACGGACCTGACAATTTTACCAACTGATTTATAAAGAAAAATATACATTTTTAAGTTTACTCTGTATTAACTTTTTTCCATCACTTTCTTAAATCTAGTCATTCAACCAAATAATTAATTAAATCTAGTGTATAGTTTTCCAGTTTCAATGCAAAAAATATTGATTATTTACTAATCATCCTTCCAACACCAGTATGAGCTGACTCCAATATATCCTTATGTATAGACCTAATTGAACAAACAACAAGATTTCATATGTTTAAAGGAAAAATAACCAATATTTAAAAGATATATAAGATCTACCACGTTCACCACATGGTTGTCTTCATGTATATTACAAAGGAAAATAACTATGTTTCACAGTATAATGATAAACAATATGATAAACTTGATAAAATGAGATGTATTAATGTAACTTCCTCCATAGTTCCTAAGTCCAAGAAACAATTGTTTGCTAAAAGCTCACCCTAAGTTATTCCCTGCCCCACAGAATAATGTACCTACTTCCACTAAATGGGCTAGTTCTGAAATATTCTAATCAAAGACATAAATTGCTTTCACTTGAAGCTTTGCACTAATAATCTGGGTTACATGGATATTTTAAGGCATAGATTGTTCAACACTAATCACTTTATCATAATGAATTATATGGGCTAGAACAATTACAAATGTGCATCTACCCTAATGAGCCAGACTAATGATTTCATTTATGTATTCATTTTTCTTTTTATTTATTTTTGTCCAAGCCCTGATTCCATTTTATTTGCAATTTTGATAACACTAATGAACTAGTCTAGATAAGTCTAAGATCTATGAAACTATAGTTTTTTGAATCACACTTTTAATGGAGTACATAACTGAATATATTAAAGAGATGGTTTTGAAAATCATTACATGTTTATATACCTATGCTATGGTGAAAGCTACCTTGAATGCCCACATATTAAAGAACTAGTGTCAAAAGGTAGGATTGAATATTCCTTTAAAACAATGACCATTAATGGATGTCAGGGGAATGCATATTGATTGTAATAATGGACTTTTGAAGCGATTTTGCAATGAATTGGTCATTTAGGAGGATATAAAAAGAGTGAGCAAAGTATTCATGATGGAAGATGAGTCAGTGACTTCACTACATGATTTGATAGAAACCGTGGAGTACTCCCATATCCTTAGGTGGATAAATTTGGAATTGACTGTTTCATTGTTTTCCAGAAGTCAACTATTAAGTTTCAAGTCCTCATGGTGAAAGTTGGAAGAAATACACTACTTATTGTTCTTTCATTGAAACACATTGCCCTTTTGATGGGCGCAAATAAAAGAAAGAAAGATATAGGAGTTTAAGCCCTTCATGGTGGAAGAACAAGATATTTTTCACATTCTAGTTGTTCTTTTCTTTAAAAATGATATATATTATCATACCTTGTTTACTTAATCTCATAATGTCCCCATCTTACTTTTCAGTTTTCTTTCTTAAAAATCTTCTATGAAAAAAATTACCATAATATTTTTTCTTTTCCTTTTCAAAGAAAAAGGAAAATATCAGACAGTATTTCACAAACTACACAATTATAACATTAAAGGCAAAACATTTTAAAAACTGACAGAGTTTAGAAGAGTTCATTTATGGCAAGAAGATGGTAAACATGCATTCATCAAGCATCAAGCATAGTCTTCTTGAGTATGAGACAATTTAAAATACTATTGCAATAGTCCAGCTGTTTAATTAAGAGTGATTGAATTATTTTCAATTTGAGGAGTACACAATAACAAAATGAGAGGAGGCCAAGGTTGGAGCTATACAGTGAGGATTTTTATGTACCTATGGACTGAGACTTAGGTAGAGGGGCCTGTAAGAAAATTTAAATAATTTCATTTAGATATTGATAACATGATGACTTACTGAGTTGACACCTCAACTGATATTTTTACTAGATCAGAAAAATATAGAATATGCTCATCTTTATAAAATTATAGTAAGAAGATAAAAATGTTGTAGAAAGATGTATGAGTAATTGTGTGCTAGAAATTTTATCAGTTGATTTTAAGTGTTAACTAGTTCTCTATATTTTGAGACCTTTTACTCCCAATAGTTAGACCTCCAAAAGTGTTTGTTATGATTATATATATATATATATATATAAGAAAATCATTCTTAATTTTTCTTATTGATCAGTTCTGTACCTGACTTTATAGGCAAATTAAAAAGAATGTTATGATATAAATTGTAAGATGGTTTATTTGTTGTTTATTGGTTGAATCTCAAAGATAATTTGAGGTTTCAATTTGTCATGTTAGGACTCATCATTTATTAGGTTTTGAAGATTGGTATGCTTCTAATGTTTAATTTGAGATATTTATCATGATTTTGCACTCATCAAGAAGGTGCTAAATTTTGATAGACATTAGTGATAAATTATACATATTTTACTATTTATGTTCAAAGCCTTGATGAGTCTTGGTTCCTAAAGAATAATATTAATACAGTTTCTGGTAGAATTGAACTGATCCTGTATTGATAACATGACTCCCTGTTTCTTTGAGCAAATACAGTTGATTTAATCATTTGTTCAAAACTTTTTTGTTGTTGATATTACATATCATATTAATAGCAATGGGTAGATATTAATTCTATTTTTTATCTTAACCATTTCATATAAACAAGTGATGTCATATATTTTTATCTGTTTTCCTACTCCCACCATTCTTTCTCTTGATGTAGATAGCATTCTTTCTCATAAATCCCTCAGGATTGTCCTGGATCATTGTATTGCTACTAGTAGCAAAGTCCCTTATGCTTCATCAATCCACAATGTTTCACTTTCTGTGTGCAATGTTCTCTTGGTTTGGCTCACCTTAGTTCATGGAGGTTCTTCCAGTTCATATAGAAATCCTCCAGTTTATTATTTCTTACAGAACGATAGTATTCCATCACCATTCTATGCTACAATTTGTTCAGTCATTCCTCAATTAAGGGGCAGCCCATCATTTTCCAATTTCTGTCACCCCAAAGAGTGTGGCTATGAATATTTTTTGTACAAACTTTTTTATTATCTCTTTTCAGTACAAACATAGTAGTGATATTGCTGTATCAAAGGATATGTATTCTTTTAAAGTCCTTTGGGCACGATTTGAAATTGCCTTCCCAAATGGTTAAATCAATTAACAACTACACCAGCAGTGTCCCAATGTTGCTACATCCTCTCCAACATTTGTTATTTTCCTTTTTATTTTTTTTTTTTACATATTGGCCAATATACTAGGTGTGATGTGGTACCTGACAGTTGTTTTGATTTGCATTTCTCTAATCAGGAGGTATTTAGAATATGTTTTCATATAATTATTGACAGTAATTATTTATTTATCTGAAAATTACTTATTCATATCCTTTAAGCATTGTCAATTATGAAATGATTTTATTTCTTGTACTTTATTTCTTTATTTTTTGTAAGGCTTAGTTCCTTATATATTTGGGAAATTGGACCTCAGTCAGAAAATTTTGTCATAAATTTTCCCTCCAGTTTGTTGCTTTCCTTCTAAATTTGGTTGCATTTGGTATTGTTTGTACAAAAAACTTTTTAACAGTATAATCAAAATTATATACATTTTAAATCTGCTAATATTCTCTATTTCTTGTTCGGTCTTAAATTCATTCCTTTCCCATACATCTGAAAGGTATACTATTCTATGTCCCCCTAGTTTATTTATTATTTTGTTCTTTATATTTAAGTCATTTACTCATTTTGAATTTATCTTGGTATGATATAGGTTATAAGATGTTGATTTAAACACAATTTTTCCCATGCTGTTTTTCCAATTTTCCTAGCAGTTTTTTGTCAAACAGTGAGTTCTTGTTCCAAAAGCTGGGATCTTTGGGTGTTTCAAACACTATCTTGCTGAGATCATTTATGATAGTTTATTCCATTGATTCACCCTTCTTCTTTCTCTTAGCCAGTACCATGTTGTGATGATGACTGCTTTGTAGTCAAGTTTAACATATGGTACTGCTAGACCTCCATCCTTCAATTTTTTTTTCATTAGTTCCTTGATATTCTTGGCCTTTTGTTCTTCCAGATGAACTTTGTTATTTTTTCTAGTTCTATAAAAATTTGGTAATATGGAAAGTAATTTATGTAGGGTTGTCATTTTTATTATATTAGCTCATCTTACACATGAGAAATTAATTTTTCTAATTGTTTAGATATAGTTTTATTTGTGTGAAAAGTGTTTTGTAGTTGAATTCCTGACTTTTTCTTGGCAGATAGATTCCCAAGTATTTAATATTGTCTAGAGTGATTTTAAATGGAGATTCTCCTTTTCACTCTTGCTGATAATTTTTGATAGAAATATACAGAAATGCTGTTGATTTTTAAGGGCTTATTTTGTATCCTGCAATTTGGCTAAAATTATTTCTACTAGCTTTTTTAGTTGATGTTCTAAAATTTTCTAAATATTCCATCATACCATCTGCAAAGAGAGTCAGTTTATTTTCCTTATTGCTTTCTTTAATCCCTTTGATTTCTTTTTCTTTTCTAATTACTACTGCTAGCATTTCCAATAAAAATATTAAATAATAGGGGAGGATAATGGGCATCCTTGATGCAATCCTGATCTCATTGGGAAAGCTTCTAACTTATTTCCATTCCAGAAGATATTTGATGATGGTTTTAAAAAATATGCCGGAGGGGGTTATTTTGAGGAAAGGCCTTTTTTCCTATATTTTCTAGTATTTTTAATAGAAATATTTGTATTTTATGAAAGGCTTTTTCTGCATCAATTGAGATAATCATGTGATTTCTTTCAACTTGGTTATTGACATGGTCAATTTTGTGGATGGTTTTCCTAATATTTAACTAGTCATGAATTCCTGGTATTATTTCCACCTTGTCTCTAATTTTTAGGATTACCAATTTTGTTTTTATCTGGGGATTTTTAATTTGTTATCATTCTTATTTTTTAAGTTGCAAACCCAATTCATTGATCTCCTCTATTTTGTTGATAAAGGTCCTCAGAGGTAAAAATCTTCCAGAGTACTGCTTTGGCTATGTCTCATTGATTTTTATATCTTTTCTCCTTATTGTCATTCTCTTCAATGTAAGTAGCAATTGTTTCTATTACTTGTTTTTTGACCTACCAGTTTTGAAGAATTAGATTTATTTAGTTTCCAATTAATATTAAATTTGCCTCTTCATGAACATCTATTAAGTATAATTTTAATTGCATTATATTCTGAAAAGTTCCATTTATTTTTTCTGCTTTTCTGCATTTGTTTGTAATATTTTTAGGCCCTAGTTCATGATTGATCTTTGAATAGGTACCATGTACTACTGGAAATAAGGTATATTCTTTTTTATCCCTGTTCAATTTTCTCCAGATATCTATTAACTATAATTTTTCTAACATTTCATTCACTTCCCTTACCTTTTTCTTATTTATTCTTTGGTTCAAATTATCTAGTTCTGATAAGGGAAGGTTGAGGTCCCCCACTATTATGGTTTTACTATTTCCTCCTTAAGCTCCTTTTGTTTCTCCTTTAGAATTCTGGATGCCATACTATTTGGTGAATTAATGTTAAGTATTAATATCACTTCATTGTTTATATTATCTTTTAGAAAAATGCGATGTCCTTCCTCATCTATTTTAATAAGATTAATTTCTACTTTAGCTTTGCCTGGTGTTATTATTGCTACTCCTGTTTTTTTTTTTATTTTAGATGATTAATAATAAATTCTGCTCCAGCCTTTTCCTTTAATCTGTGTGTCAACCTTTCTCAAATATCTTTCTTTTAAACAATATATAATAGAATTATGTTTTTAAATCCACTGTGCTCTCTGCTATATGGATGAGTTCATTCCCTTCACATTTAGAGTTATGATTATTAACTGTGTATTGCCCTCCATCTTATTTTTCTCTTTTTATCCTGCTCCATTCCTTATTTACTCTTCCTCCTCTCCAGTATTTTGTTTTTTATCATACTCTTACTTCCATCTCCCTCTAATTACTCCCCCCTTCCGTTGTCTTATTCCTCTTCTGCTTTTCTGTAGGGAAAGAAAAAATTCTATACTGCAATGTGTATATTTGTTTTTTTTCTTCTCTAAGCCAGTTTAGATGAGAGTAAAGTTTAAGCACTGCCTATCACTACCCTTATGCTCCCCTTTCCATAATGATTTTTCATTCCTCCTTATGTTATATAATTTACCCCATTCTATCTCTCCTTTCACTTTTCTCTCAATGCAATGCTCTTTTCACCCTTTCTTACATAATTATCTTTTCATATTATCACATATGCATATACAGCATATCATCATGTATCATATCATCATAATCAGCTTATTTCCCCACTCTCTTTCTAAGTATATTCCTTCTATCTTCTCTACTATTGAGAGTGATTTTTGAGAATTATAAATATCCTCTTTCCATGTAGAAATATAAATATCTTGATGTTAAACAAGCCCTTAATTTTCTTTCATATTTATCTTTTTAGGCTTCTCAGGTCTTGGGTTTGGACTTCACATTTTTTTTAGGTCTGACTTATTCCACAGGAATGCTTCTATCTTATTGAATACCCATTTCTTCCCCTGAAATAATATACTAAGATTTGCTGGATAGGTGGCTCTGGGTTATAAACCTATACCTTTCACTTTCCTAAATATCATTTTCCATGCCTTCTGATCCTTTAATATAGAAGCTTCTAGGTCCTGTGTGATCCTGATTGTAGCTCCATGGTTTTTGAATGGTTTCTTTCTGAAAGTTTGAAATATTTTTTCCTTGACTTAGTACCTCTTGAATTTAGCTATTATATTCCTGGAAGTTGTCTTTTGAGGATTTTCTTTCTGGAGGTGATCTGTGAATTCTTTCAATTTCAATTTTATTTTCTTGTAAAAAATACCTTGGCAGTTTTATTTCATAATTTATTGTATTATAATGTCCAAGTCTTTTTTTTATAATGGTTTTCAGATCATCCAATGATTCTATTTCTTATATGAATATGATCTTAAATTCCAACAGGAAACAGATCACCATTCTTAGTTGCATTAGCAAATGAGCCAAAAGAATGGATATCCCAGCTTTGCTGGTGAAGGGTGTGGTGGCAGGAAGTGGGAGCCTGAGAGCAGGATGAGGTGTTAGAAACCAAAAGTCGCAGAGGAAGATAGTGCTAATTTTCTGGTTGTTGCTCATTAATGGTACCTATACTTTTGGTATATATTCCCCCTAACTCACCCCAAAGTCTAAGAACCATTTTTTACCATCACATGGTTTAGCTTGTTTCTTGACATGGTTTTAACAGCATATTACCACTGCAAAACCTGTTCTTGTGAGAGTTATGTGACAGTTACACATGAAAGGTACGTGAGCAAGCCCTCACCCAAGAGCTGTTAGTTCTCCCTAAACCCTTTATGGACCTCTAAAATGATAAGTAATATTTATCTAAAATCAATAGTAACAATTATATATGATGAGGATAAATGAGACACCTTCCCAATGAGATCAGAGTTAAACTATAGTTAAACAGGGTTAAATCAGGTTTACCATTATTATTCATTATTATTTTAAAAACAGAAAGCATATCAGGGGCAGGTAGGTGGCTCAGTGGTTTGAGAGTCAGGTCCAAAGATGGGAGTTCCTGGATTCAAATCTGGCCTCAGGCACTTCCTAGCTGTGTAACCCTTGGCAAGTCACTTGACTTCCATTGCCTAGTCCTTATTGCTCTTCTGCCTTAAAACCAATACACAATATTGATTCTAAAATGGAAGGTAAGGGTTTTGGTAAAAAAAAAAAAGAAAAGAAACTGTAGGCATAAAAATGAAAGAAAAAACTATTCAAGGAATAAAAATAGGCAGAGGAACAAAGCTATCACTCTTTGAAGATAAATTCTAACAATGATCCAATGTTGAAGATTTAGCTACTCTGATGAAGATAATAATCTAAGAAAAAGGACCTTAAATGAAAAATGCTTTTCATCTCCAGAGATTTTTCCACTTCATTTTTTTAAATTAGCTAATACAAAAGTATGTTTATATGATCACATGTATAATTTATTTTATAATTCTTGTGTTCTCAATGGGAGAGTGAGGAGTGGGAGGGAGGAAGATAATTTTGTACTCAAAAATGTAAAAAAAATAAAAGCTTAATAAAGAAAGAGATCTATTACAAAATAGAACTTTATCTGAAGGAATCCAAATCACTATGGTCTGCTCTTTTCTTTCAAACAAAAATATTACTCCTTTTGAATGTCTGTCTAAGCATTATCAGTTTTGTATAATTGAATATGACTATCTGAATAATAGTTGTTATTCAGCCACTTGTTTTGATCAGTCTAGATAATTAAAACTGACTCTTTTGAATGGCTCTGAATGTTATGCAGGAATTAAGAAAAAATATATTATCACAATGTCATCTATAATATGGATGAAACTATAATTGTTTATAATCTAGAGAAATTTATTGAAAAATATTTATTTTGCTTGGGGCATGTACTAGAACTCCTGAAGACAATGAAAAACACCTTGGAGGATTATATATCTATCTGAACTACATGCTATCTAACATTACTGATCAGAAAATCATTAACAAATATTAACTTTTCTCATTTTAAAGGAATCTTAATAATTTAACATATGGATTAACATATATCCCAACATATTTTGGGACAAAGATGTGGACTTTGACTGGGCTTTCATTATTTAGGGCAATCCTGTGCAATGAAACTCCCTCAACCTTTTTTGCAAAATATATTCTTTGAGAGTTGCCTAGAGAATGAGAGTTTAATTGACATTCCTCTACCCATGTAGCCTATATGGAAAAAGATGGGTGCTCAATTTAGTTATTCCTGATTTCAAGGGCATTATTTTATCTGTTATGCCATACCCCATATACTCTTGTTAGAGAAGAAGCTTCAAGATAATATTTTAATATTAAATATAACATATTATACAATGTTATAACATAATATATTATATCATAATGTTTATTTTTTTAAAAAAACTTTTATCTTTCATCTTAAAATCAATACTCTGTGCTCTGAGACAGAAGAGTAGTAAAGATTAGGCAATGGGGGTTAAGTGACTTGTTTGAGGTCAAATCTGAAACTAGGACTTTTCTCCCTTAGGCCTATGTCTCAATCCATTGAGCTACCTAGCTGCCTGCTAAATCACATTTTTTTTCCAATTAAAAATAAGTACAATGAGATATTGAATTTTACATATCTAGCAATCAATTATTTGGAAAATATGTAAGGATATAATGAAATATTGCTTGAAAAACCTACCTGTGAAATACATTTTGTGAAGCTATACCAGTTGATACTTATGTAGGTTAAGCTTATAATATGAATAAATGAATTTAGAAATAGATCTGAGAAGTAAGCTTAAGGTATAATTGTTGATGTCTTCTTGGTCTCTTTTATTTGTTTTTGGGGGGATGATATGGTCTAAATTGTTTTGTAATTTAGTTATTTATTTCCCATCCTTAAAATTTTTCTTTCAATAACCTCGATTGTATTTCATTCTAACTTTGTACTATTAAAAATCTTTGTTCCAATAAGCCAACAGTCTTATATGATGCTTCAGGGATGACTTTTACATCACTAATAGTACAACTTATATGTGAAAATGTAAATAGTTATATTTTTATGTTGTTCAATACTCTTCTGGTTCAGTGTCTTCAGTATTTTTTTCCTTAAATAAATTATTCATGATGTGCAAGCATTGAGATTCTGAGGAGTTTATGTCTTTGCCTTCTTTCATTCTTTACTCTTGAATTATATTTTCTAAAGTATTAATTGGTCATCTGTACCTATTTCCATATGTGCTAAATTTAAGACACTGAGCACCAACATATATGTTAATTTAATTGGAACATATTCTTGAACTTTATTTACTTCAGATAGAGAACTTGGAAATTATATTAGAGTTTAACTGATCAATCTCCTACCTAATTTTTATCTTTTTCCCATAAATAATGAACTCTGCCCTTCATCAAATTTTCATTTTCCCAACCATAACTTAAAATTGCTTTATATTTTCTTTAGTACTAAATTAAATCTCAGCTTATTCATGGACTGAATCATTCTCACACAACTCTTATGAGACTGTAGAATTCTTTGGAAGTTATTTTCTGTTTACTGCATTTGTTTCATTATTTTTCATACGCCTTTTCAAAACTTAAGATTTTTTATGATCTTCCTGTGGGGATCAAATGAGATGATGCTTCTGAATTATTTTTAAACTGAATTTCAAGAATAATTAAAATTTTAATGTTCTCAAATGCAACATAGAATGAAGAGGATTTTAATAACGACTTTAAGGTCATTTGACTTATCAAATTAGAAGATAAATATTTATTGGTGATCGATTTCAGTAAAGTAATATGAATGGAAACCAAATTGCAAAAGGCATAGTGGTAAAGGGGAATTTTTAAAGATGATATTTAATTTAATTTATTCTTTTCTCATTATTTTCCCCACATTTTAAAAATATGCAAAAGAGAAAATGTAATATTAAATTAATTATTTCTAATTTCTCTAAATAAATATTTGCCTGGAACATAATGTACTCATACTTATAGCTCCTGAATTTCAATTAAATGATGGTGATGTAGGAATAGTTTTATTTAGAATATATGTATATATGTATATATATATATATAATAGTATAATTGTTAGATTAAATTTTTCATATAAGAATGCATCACCCTCTCTGCTCTGGACACATACCCAGTCATTTCTGGCCAAAATAAAAATTAATACCAAAAATTTTGTCTACTTACAAAGGGAACATAAGAAATCCATATTCATATTTAGAAAATGAAAACATATATGTACTTTTTTATATATATGACTATTTATAAATTCAGATGTATGGTCGGTTGTCTCTCGAACCGAGGATGACAATTGTTTTTGTGCATTTTTGTGCACAAAGACACCTGTGCATGAAGATTTAAGTGGAAAAGTGACACAGTGACAGTCCCACTCTCTTGGTGTTGGAAGCCTGGGTCCAGTGGCACGAAAAGTCGTTACACCTGGAGACTTCCTCAACTGCATTGGATGGCCATGTTGTCTTTTGTGCTCCAACATGCCCTAAGCACTCCACAGTGCCTTGCTGCATCACCATCTCAGCCGTTGAACCTTCTTGTTGGTTTCTTCTGCCTGTTCCGCCGAAACAGTCTTCACATGCTGGGTGAGCAAAGCCCTGGTTCACCAGGGGTTGATGACCCGATGGCTACTCTCACAAGGTTTAGCCGGCCTGTTGAAGCTGTTGCCCGGGGTGTGGCCGCTGCCACATGCTAGCAGCTACTGGGAGCCACAAGTGAGAGCTGGGTGTCAGGTGAGGGTCAGTGGCTGGAGAGCTGCCCTAGAAGGGCATGACAAGCCCTCCATACCAGAGATATTACCCCTCCCTGAGCACCCCATACACCCCAATTCAGATGTATATATGTATATTATATATGTGTGTTCACACCCAATTTTTATTACATATATCTAACCTGTCAAACTGATATATGTCAACACCTATTTAATTACATATTTATATAATGTGTCTTTAATATACTAGCAATTTATATTTGCATCTTAATTGGTATGCTTTTGTTTTTTAATTTTAATTCATTTAATTATACATTGATTTTTATGTTATGTAGTATTTGCATATGCTATCCCAATTCATTCTTACAACTCTTTGGATGAAACAGACCAGGTTCTTTTTTATCCCATATTAACTTTAATAGGCATCACTGTCAGAATGAATAGCATAAAGTCACATCTAGTAAGTAAGTGGTAAAGTCACTCATTACATCATACTACTTAAAGTTCCTAAGAGGATTTACTTTTAAATAGTTTGATAAATAATTCACTTTTTTTTCAGATTTAATGCTGATGGGAGACATTCTCTAGAAATTATCCATATATAAAAATGCATATCTATAGATATAAATATGTATATAAAGTTTTTTTCCTCAAAACTTTATTATCTTTGCCTTATTTCTTTCATAGAGGTAAAAAGAAAATTTATGTTTTCACTAAAATATGTAAATATTAAATGTTATTTACTTATTTGTGAAAGAAACAGTGAAAAGCGAAAATTAAAGAAAATCTTGTAATTATGCACAAGAAGTGATCAAAATATCTCGAAACTATTTCTTTTAGTAGGACACATGCTTTAATATACTACTACATCAAAATCTCAGTACAAGTTTGTTATTGTTTTTTTCAATGAAGTTTGTATTGCCATTGTTTTCAGAGTACTGTAATATTTCCTAAGATGAAATAATATCAGGGATTTTTGTAGGATTGTACACACAAATAAATAAAAACTTACGTAACATAAATAGATACAAATGCATATGTAAACATTTTAGACAGCAATTTAGATAATGAACTGTAAATATTTCAGAACTTAGATAACTATTAGATGATAAATATATGTTTATTATGTACCATCCATATTCACAAACTATCAAAAGAGATATGTATACTATTAGGCATTAGTTATTTCTAGATGTTCTATACTAATGGGCAAAATCCCATGGAGCAATTAGTTAATCAATCATGTAATTCAAAGTAAAATGTCCTAGAGAGTTCAAGCACGACAGTGGAAAGAATAATAAATGTCTCTAAACTCAGAGGCTTACCAAGCATATTCTTAAGCAGTTGACTCTGACATCCAAGTTCTTAATAAAGACATATGAAATGATATTTGTCATTATGTCAAAGGATTGTTGTAAGAATAAAAGGTTACAATATGTGAAAAACCTTATAAAATAAACATCACGATATAAATTATTTGTATTTATATTAATATCATGATATAAATATAAACTGCCTCAGTTCATGTGTGTGTGTGTGTGTGTGTTTGTGTGTGTGTAATTTACACATTATCTAGGAATCTCCAATAATCAATATAATTCTAGCCACAACAAGCCAGCTTCATCTATCCTGGACCCTACTCCACATTTCACTGAAAAATCAATCTGACTTTATGTTTCTCAGTTGTAACTATTTTTTCCCTAGATCACTGAATCCTAAGAGATCAGACTACTGTTTCATTCTTTCATCAAAGTGGTTTGCTAAAGGTACAGAAGGAGGCATCCAGGTGCCTCAATGGATAGAATATTGGATGGGGAGTCATGAAGACCTGAATTAAAATCTGGTCACCAATACTTACTTGAGTGACCCTAAATCACTTAACCTGTTTGCCCTAATATCTTTTGGAAGGAAATGGCAAATCTTTCTAATAACTTCAACTAGAAAACCTCATGGTCCTTGGCTTCATGAAGAGTTGGACATTCGTGAACACAAACACCAAAAAGATAAAAAAGAAATATATATATATATATATATATATATATATATATATATATATTTTATTTAAAGAACATTGGAGCCATAGCTACTGGGTACATAAAGCCTGAAATTTTTAGAAATACATTTCTGTGGAAACATCAAAAAGAATAATGTCTATAAAGGTCTCACTCCATTTCTAAAAAAACACAGAAACCAGAGGCTATCTTGATTTTTAGGTCTATGTAATAGAATACATCACCTATTCTGGGATTATTTGCTTTAGAATTAAAAAGTGTGTGTGGGGAGGGACACTTCTGAACCGTACTTATCAAAGAGTTGTTTATCAAGCACAACAAAGAAATAGTTGAAATAATCCTGCTTCTAACACATCCTGATTGTGTGCCCATGGGCAAGTCATTTCACCTCATGTTGCCTTATGAAATTCTCTAGAACTATGTGATAAAATGTTGCCATATGTATAATTGGAGAAAATATTATAGTTCACATACATATTATGCCTCTAATCCATTAATTTCAGTAAAATGAAAAATATTTCTAAGAACTTAGTTCTAACGGATTGAAATAGATAAATATTTGATATTTCATCTTGTACATGTTTATATCTCTCTCTTTCTCTACAATGATGACAAAGAGGAACAAGAAAAGCAAAAAAGAGGAGGGAGGAGGAAGAAACGATCAAGAGGCAAAGAGACTTGAGAAGAAGAAAATACACATAAGCCACACAGATCTAGAGATAGAAATGACAGGCTCTTTTTTTTTCTTCAAGAAATGCAATGGTAATATTTCCTCTCCTCCAATCTCCTGTTTTGCTTTTTCCTCCCCTTCCACCCTCCAATGATAAAGAATAATTCCAAAGCATATATCTTATTAAGGTTTATATTTTACCTTGTTGTTCAATTAGAATGTGATAAAACTATGTCTAAACCAAAGCATTATAAATTTTTATGAAATTTATTTGCCCAAGGTAAAATTGAGAGGGAGGTTTTAGTTAGCTATAGATTACAAAGGATGATATATTTTGAATTACTGAGGAATTTCACCCATTTTACTGGTTATGAATAAATTTTAAAAATATACTGATAGTATTCTTTTCTAACAAGATAAAAAAGGTACAAATCCCAGGAAATTAAACCATTATAAAAAGAATGAACTAAGCAGAGGTGTTAGGAGAAAATGACTTTTTAAATAGAGAGCTTGACTCATTTACCTGAAAAAGTTGTCACCTTACAGCCCAAAGTAATTCTTTGACTACAATTCCCTGAGCAATGACCAATCTGAACAGGTACATAGGGTCTCCTCAAATGTGGTTGCCTATACTAATGAAATAATAAATCCAAACCAAAAATTAAATAAAAAGTTGATGAAAATTACAGTAATGGTGATGATGGTGATGACAGTGATGATTATGATAACCTAAGCACAAAAACTTTACTCTTACTGGCCTTATATACTTGAGTCTATATTCACAGATATAAAGAAAATATTGAGTACAAGCTATTAAATCCTAGATAATTACATGCTTTCATAAAGAGTTGACCATATTTAGTTTGACTATTTTGGATAAAAATATGTGTATGTGTTAAATCATAGGCATCCTTACTGCAATTTTTTAGCCTATATTAAGTAAGCACAAAAATAGTCCCTCAAAATATAGCTCTAAGAAGAATTATTCAGATGACTAATATAGATGGGATACAGCTGGGTAAGGCAGGGATACACAAAGAAAACAAAAAAAATACTATATAAAATATTCATGCATTAAAGCACTTTTTCCTCCTGAAGATACTCTTTATGCTAATCATTTACATGTAAAATACTATTATATTATGCTTCATAGATTTTTTTCCTCCTCCATGAATTTTCCCCAAAAGTCTAGTTATTTGAAAACCATAACAAAAGCATTTTATTGTGATTGGAAAGATACCTATTTGAGTGGAACTTTGCATTTCATTCTTGCCTGTTAGAACATTGTTTCCAATAGAAAAAACCTCCCCTTTCAAACAGAAAAGATGATAGATACTCTTAGAAGGAAAACCTCCTTTAAATGTAAATAAACTTGAAAGTATGTTCTTAATAGAATATATTTTCTGCAAAAGTTATATTTGGTTTTCATATTCAATGACCAAATTAACTTGATTACAAGGCTTTCTTCTGTTGCAGAAAAACATTAAATAATTTTGGACACATTCTTTTTTATTTATTTCAAACAGGAAAAATGATTTATGGCTAAGAAACATTAAAAATTAGTCTCATTATACTCAAAAATTCTTGTGAAATAAAAAAAATGTTTGTGTTAGGGTGTGAATTTTTTGGGAGGATGGTAACCATGGAAACTGTATTTGCTTTGCCATTAATTTAAAAAGTAACTACTTCCAAAAGGAATTCATACAATTTCACTATAATAATCATTATGTGTTTAAATTAAATCTCTATGTCCTACATTCCTCATATTTTATGCATTCAACACATTGTTCACACTTGTCAAGCTTTCAAAAATGTTATTCAGTGTACTATATTATTTTTCCACAATTCAGCTGCCAGTTCTTCTTGTAGGAATTTTTGGTGATTTTTTTTTCTTTCTCCACATCAATATTTTAGTGCTTTATTTTGTGTGTGTGTGAACGCAGAATGATATAATTATTCAACTAGATGCATATTTATGAGCAACTACTATGCCTTAGCACTTTGAATGATGCAAATGATCTACTTACATTCTAAGATAAACTTGAAGACAGAGATATTTCCCTTTGGTCTTCATAACCCCAGACTACCATTCCGTCTTGCACTGAAAAGTAGTAAATAATTTATTGTTCCATTGGCCCATTCATATGAGATGCTACCCCTGCCTTCAAGGAATGCTGAATCCATGAAGTTTTTACACATGAAGCAATTGAAGAAAAGTAACTGTTAGCACATAATTTTGGACCAAAATGCGTCAGAGAAAAAAAAATTTGAGGGTGTCAAATTAAAAAAAAAGATAAACAATTAATTTATAAAAGAAATCTTTATTTGGTATTTGCTCTGTGCATAGTATGTTACAAGTTTTAAGGTAGTTATAAGTTCTGTGACCAGTGCTCTGATTGAGCTTAAAAATGACATACAGAGATCGGATATTTATACATAACAAGAATGAAAACATGATAAGAATTTAAATTGATAACATTCTAGAAATGTCACAAGGCAGGATAAATTGCAATTCCAAATAGGTTCAACAGAAAGCAAATGTTATGTGTTCAGAGGAGGGAAAATCTCCAAAAATTTTGAGATTTAAACTGGCTAGTTTCAAGGTGATTAAATTTGAGCTACAGTATGACAGGAATTTAGGAAAGGATAGTAGTAATATAACATTCCAAGAGGGAATCAAAGCATGAACAAAAAGCCTAGGGAAAGGAATGCATAACAACTCTTTTGGGATTAAATAATTAATCTGACTAAATAGTTAATACTGTACTGTTTCATATAGTTTTCATATTTTAGATAGTTTTCTGGTTCCAAAAATCTTTCCTCACAATATCACTGTGCTTATTATCATCTTTATCAGATGATAAAAAATGTTCAAAGTGAATAAACCAAGATTCATGGACAGATGTGCTGACTTTTATTTATTTTTTAAAATGTATTTGTTTTTATTTAATTAATTAATTTAGAATATTTTTCTATGATTACATGATTCATGTCCTTTCCTTCCCTCTCTCCCTCCCTGCTCCCCTAGCCAATGCACAATTCTACTAGTTTTTACTAGCATCATTGACCAAGACCTATTTCCATGTTATTAATATTTGTAATAGAATGATCATTTAGAGCCTACATCCTCATCAGATCATGTGATCAAGGAAATGTCTTCCCTCCGTGTTTCTACTGCCACAGTTCTTTCTCTGGATGTGGGTAGTATTCTCTTTCATAAGTCCCTCAGAATTGTCCTTCATCATTGCATTGCTGCTAGTAAAGAAGTACATTGCATTAGATTGTACCACAGTGTATCAGTCTCTGTGTACAAGGTTCTCCTGGTTCTACTTCTTTTGCTCTGCATCCATTCCTGGAGGTCATTCCAGTTCACATGGAATTCCTCCACTTTATTATTCCTTTGAGTACAATAGTATTCCATCAGCAAAATATACAATTTGTTCAGCCATTCCCCAATCTAAGTACATCCCCTCATTTTTCCAATAGATGTGCTGACTTTTAATCAGGTATTCACTCTAGACTTCACTGTCAAAGAGTAGATTTCTTGAGATCAACAGTGGGAGAGAGGATTTTAAAGGTAGGCTGAGGGAAGTGAAGATTTTCAAGAGCTGGCATTTGATACTTCAGGCATGATTGCTTATTTGTTTGTTTTAAATAAGAGACCAGCAATATCATGATAGTAAGGTATTGGTTACAGTAGTTATCTACAGGAAGAACGGGTAACTAATACTTATATAAGAATATTTCTCTTCCTTAAAGTATTCCTTGATTAACATTTCAGAGCATTTGTTATTATTTCATGTCATAGTATTTTCATGTGAATATCAGGTACATTAGAAAAATCTCAGTTTACTTCAACAAGAATCTAGAAAGTGATGCAATATAGCAAGTAGTGATGATTTAAAAAACAAACTAATTGTGTTTAATCATTTTGCTTTCTGTGGGCATTTATAAAATTATGAAGGTAATGGATAATATGAAATTTGAAAGAGGTTGTTTTAAAATAAATGGACATTGTCCTTGTAAAACATCCAGAAATCTGTAAAATTCATTTTCCTCAAGGTTCTACCATTGAAGCAAAGAGTCTTAAACAATATATAGCACTTTCCTGTAGAAAACATTAGAAAACATAGAAGTAAATTGGCTATTCCTTAAAATGACAAGTAATATTATATCTAAACCATATATCATAATCCTAGTCAATAAAAATACCTGGAAATATGCATGTTAAAATAAACATAGTAGTGATATGAACACTATTACAAAACACTTTTTGCACAAATAAAATCAGATCTAAACAATTGGAAAAGGATTACTCATGGATAGGCTACACTGATGAAATACAAATGATAATTCTTCATAAATTAATTAATTACTTTCATGACATACCAATAATACTACCAAAATTCTTTCATAAAACTAGAAGAAATAATAGCAAAATACAACTGAAAGAACCAAAGATCAAGAATATCAAAGAAATTAATGAAAAAAAAATGTGAAGGATGGTGCCCAAGCACTACCAAATCTCAAACTGTATTATAAGGCAGTAATCATCAATACTGACAGATGCTTGCTAAGGAATAGAATATTGGATCAATGGGATATATTATAAACACAATATACAGAAGTAAGTGACCTTTGAAATTAGGGGTTTGATAAAACCAAAGACCCTGGCTTTTGGGATAAGCAATCACTATTTGACAAAAACTGCTTGGAAAACAGGAAAAGAATAATGCATAAACTAGATATAGTAAAAATTTTCATACCTTATATTAAGATTAGGTCAAAATTGATTTAGAATTTAGACATAAATTGTGATATAAGTAAATTAGAGGAACAAAGAAGAGCTTACTTGGAGGATCTATATATTTTTTTAATTTTATGTATAATTATTTTATTATATCCTATTTTATGAGATTCCAAACCAAGATTATGAATAACTTCACAAAATATAATTCCTATAAGGAAACATCCTCATATCTTCTACCAAACTTACTATCTCCATTCATTTTAATCTTTACTCCAGGTTAATTAACTTGCTATTTTTTAAAATTTATTTCTGCATTTAAAATTTTCAACTCTGATTTTAAAAGATTCAGTGGTAAACAAAAGAAGCAAACAATAAAAATGTTTCTCATCATGTATGCCAAAATGTGTGCATATACAAAAATATCACTAATATAAGTACATGCTGTTAAAATACACTCATATAGTTTCCAAAGCTGATTGCCCAATTAAAAATACCATCAAAATCCAACTACTTTACTACACTTTTTACTATTAATCACACTGGTCCTCAAAACTAAAACTTCATGAAAACACAGATTATCTCCAAGTTGTATCTTTTTTTAAACATTATTTAGTATGCATTTTCTTTACTAATAAAGGATAGCTTATCCATATATGGGCAATAAGTTTCCATTGAGTGAATTATACTTTGTTTTAAAACCAAATATCCACAAAAAGCTTTGAAAAGAAAGAGGATAACAATCTAGATTATACCCAGATGAAATTAAAATTTATTTTTTCCCAAATTACTTTAAAATTTTTTCAGTTATCTTTTTAAAATGGACATCTTGCAAGTGTTGTGTAGTATAAAGAATATTATAGGAGATAGCTAGATCACACAGTGGATAGACCTCCAGACTTGGAGTTGGGATGACTTGGGTTCAAATCTGACCTCAGACCTTCCTTGCTTTATGACCCTGGACAAGTCACTTAATACAAATTGCCTGGCCCTTACTGCTCATCTGTCTTGGAAGTAATATTTAGTATTGATTATAAGACATAAGGTAAGGGTTTAAAAACAAACAAACAAACAAAAAAAAGATTTAGAGAAACAAAAAAGCTGAGTTGCATGATTGTTTCTACTATTGGGTATGTGTGTGATCTTGGGCAAATAGCTTTGCCTCCCTAATTACCAGTTTGTAATTTAATTTGAAAGAATTCAACTAATTTCAAATTCATTTTTAACTTTCTTTAGAACTTCTGGGACTTCCGGGTTAACATGGCTGCAATCTAGACACGACTCATTTCCCCTCCCCAGCACCAAACGAAATAGATTACCTCAAAAGAGCATAAAAATCACCTTTGGAAGAACAGAGGGACTCTCTAGTATCCCACAGAAAAGAAAGTATGTGGGGTTTGAACATTTCCACACTATAAGGAGGAGGAAAAGCACAAAAACATGAACTGAGCCACCCCTCCCACCCCACCAAACCAGAGTAAGCTATCAGAGCACTCACTGGGACAGCAAGTGAGTGAGGAGGTTCTCTGTCTGGGGGGCACACCAGGGTCCTTGGGATCTAAAAACTGCAAGGAAACGACCTATCAGGGCGGTTTCATGGGAGAATCCTGCGCTGATCACGGGGGCTGAGGAACTGAACTCCAGGGTGGTTGCACTGAGCACCTGGGCAGAGCTGAACACCTGGGCAGGCTGCCCTGATTGCCTGGGT
The DNA here is from genome assembly GCF_027887165.1 of Monodelphis domestica. NCBI lineage: Eukaryota > Metazoa > Chordata > Mammalia > Didelphimorphia > Didelphidae > Monodelphis > Monodelphis domestica. Next base: position 50,086,885 of record NC_077230.1, read on the forward strand.
GGTTGGTATGAACACAGGGGCCCCGTGCACTAAGAAACCTCTGAGGCTGGGAAGAACTAGTCTGAGGCAACATAAATTCACAGAAAACCAGCCCATATCACCCAGACCCCAGATCAAAAAAGAAAGTGGAATAAAACCACCAAAGGGATGGTTCACATGTCCCAAAATCAAGCCTCCAAGAAGAAAGGGGGGGGGAGTGACTATTGAAAACTTTTATGGAGGGAGTCCCTAAGGAAAAGAAGAGAATGAGGAGGAAATCCAAACCAAATCAGAACATGCCTCCCAAAATGGAAACTATCCACAAGCTCTGGAAGATCTCAAACTGGAGTTTACCCAAAAGATGGAAAACTTTTGGAAAAAAATAGGAGAAAGAGATCAGCAGTCTGATGGACAAGACTTCACAATTGGAGAAGGACCTGGATGCATCTAATAGAAGGGCAGACAAAGCTGAAAAGCAAAACCAGTCCCTAAGGACCAGAATTAAGCAAATGGAAGAAAGTGAGATTACAAAACAGCAAGAATCAATAAAGCAAAGCCAAAAAATTAATGAATTAGAAGAAAACATGAAATATCTAACTGAAAAGTTCACAGACTTGTAAAACGGAGGAAGAAGAGACAACCTCAGAATTATTGGTCTCTCCGAAAAACCAGAGATAAACAAAAATCTCGATGCTATTCAACAGGAGATTATAGAAGAAAATTTCCCACATGTTCTGGAGCAAGGGGGTAAATAGAAATAGAAAGGGTTCATAGAACACCCTCTATACTAAATCCCCAAAACACAATCCCTAGGAATGTAATTGCCAAACTCAGGAGCTTCCAAGAAAAGGAGAAAATCCTACAAGAAGCCAAAAAGAGGAGCTTCAGATATAGGGGGGCTCCCATGAGGATCACACATGACTTAGAGGCTAACACACTAAGAGACCGCAAAGCATGGAACATGATATTTTGAAAGGCAAGAGAGCTGGGTCTCCAACCAAGAATCAACTACCGAGCAAAACTGGGCATTCAACAAAATAGAAGATTTCCAAGCATTTGCTAAGAAAAGACCAGAACTTAGTGGAAAAGTTGACATCCAATGACAGAAAGCAAGAGAAACATGAAAAAGTAAATATGAAAGAAAGGGAAAGGGAGATAAATCTTATCTTTTTCTTTAAGTCAAACTCTCTTTTATAAGGACTACATTTATATGAATATATATATATATTAATATGTGGGGAAAATGTATTGTGTAACTCTCAAAAATTGTATGCATCATAAGAGTAGTTAGAAGAATCATGCATAGGGAGAGATTGGGGCATCAAGAACATTTGGTGAAAGGGGGGCAAAGAAAGAAAAAGGGAGGGGAGAATCATCGATAATACTAATATTTACTTCAAGAAATAGGGGGGACTAATTAGAATAATCTTTCCCATACATAGATACACATGGGAAGGGGAGGGGAAGAACTCTCAAATGAGAAGGAGACGAAGAGAGCATGAAGTAGAAATACTTAAATCTTACTCTCAGTGAAATCAAATCTGAGAGGGAAGAACATCTTGATCCAGTGGGATCCTGAATTCTATCTTATCCAACAGGGTAAGAAAGAAAGGAAAACCAAGGAAAGGAAGGGGGGAGGAAGTATAAAAAGGGAGGGGCTAGAAAGGGAAGCACATTAAGGGAGGGGACTAGGGGGACTGACCTAAAGCAAATCACTGGTTCAAAAGGAGATAGCTAAAGAAGAAAGGTCATAACTAGGGGAAGATATCAAAAAGCCAGGGAATCTACAAGTGACAATCATAACATTGAATGTGAATGGGATGAACTCACCCATAAAACATAGACAAATAGCAGATTGAATTAGAACCCGAAACCCTACCATTTGTTGTCTTCAAGAAACACATATGAGGTGGGTTGATACTCACCAGATTAGAAACAAAGGATGGAGTAAGACCTTTTAGGCCTCAACTGATAGAAAGAAGGCAGGAGTTGCAATCATGATATCTGACAAAGCCAAAGCAAAAATAGACCTGATCAAAAGGGATAGGGAAGGTAAATATATTCTGTTAAAAGGGAGTATAGACAATGAGAAAATATCACTAATCAACATGTATGCACCAAATGGTATAGCATCCAAATTTTTAATGGAGAAACTAGGAGAATTGAAGGAGGAAATAGACATTAAAACCATAATATGGGAGACTTGAACCAACCACTATCAAATTTAGATAAATCAAACTAAAAAATAAATGAAAAAGATGTAAAGGAGGTGAATGAAATCTTAGAAAAAATAGAGTTAACAGACATATGGAGAAAAATAAATAGGGACAAAAAGGAATACACCTTCTTTTCAGCACCACATGGCACATTCACAAAAATAGATCATACACTAGGTCACAGAAACATGGCACTCAAATGCAGAAAAGCAGAAATAATAAATGCAACATTTTCAGATCATAAAGCAATAAAAATATTGATCTGAAAGGGTACATGGAGTGCCAAATCAAAAATTAATTCAAAATTAAATAATATGATACTCCAAAATCTGTTAGTTAAAGAAGAAATCATAGAAACAATTAATAATTTAATTGAGGAAAATGACAATGGTGAGATATCCTTTCAAACCTTATGGGATGCAGCCAAAGCAGTACTTAGAGGAAAATTAATATCCATGAGTGCATATATTAACAAATTAGGGAGGGCAGAGATCAATGAATTGGAAATGCAAATCAAAAAACTTGAGAATGAACAAATTAAAAACCCCCAGAAGAAAACCAAACTAGAGATCCTGAAAATTAAGGGAGAAATTAATAAAATTGAAAGTGATAGAACTATTAAGCTAATAAACAAGACTAGAAGCTGGTACTTTGAAAAAACAGACAAAATAGACAAAGTACTGGTCAATCTAATTAAAAAAAGGAAAGAAGGAAGGCAAATTAACAGCATCAAGGATGAAAAGGGGACCTCACCTCCAATGAAGAGGAAATTAAGGCAATCATTAAAAACTTCTTTGCCCAACTATATGGCAATAAATATACCAACCTAGGTTATATGGATGAATATCTACAAAAATATAAATTGCCTAGACTAACAGAAGAAGAAATAGATTTCTTAAATATTCTTATGTCAGAAACAGAAATCCAATAGGCCATCAAAGAACTTCCTAAGAAAAAATCCCCAGGGCCTGATGGATTCACCAGTGAATTCTATCAAACATTCAAAGAACCACTAACCCCAATACTATACAAATTATTTGACATAATAAGTAAAGAGGGAGCTCTACCAAACTCCTTTTATGACACAAACATGGTACTAATTCCAAAGCCAGGCAAGGCAAAAACAGAGAAAGAAAATTATAGACCAATCTCCCTAATGAATATAGATGCAAAAATCTTAAATAGGATACTAGCAAAAAGACTCCAGCAAGTTATCAGAAGAGTCATCCACCATGATCAAGTAGGATTTATACCAGGGATGCAGGGCTGGTTCAACATTAGGAAAACTATCCACATAGTTGACCACATCAACAAGCAAACCAACAAAAATCACATGATTATTTCAATAGACACAGAAAAAGCCTTTGATAAAATACAACACGCAATCCTATTAAAAACACTAGAAAGCATAGGAATATAAGTGTCTTCCCTAAAAATAATAAACAGTATATATTTAAAACCATCAATTAATATCATCTGCAATGGGGATAAACTAGATGCATTCCCAATAAGATCAGGAGTGAAACAATGATGCCCATTATCACCTCTATTATTTGACATTGTATTAGAAACACTAGCAGTAACAATTAGAGAAGAAAAAGAAATTGAAGGTATTAAAATCGACAATGAGGAGACCAAGTTATCACTCTTTGTGGATGACATGATGGTCTACTTAAAGAATCCTAGAGATTCAACCAAAAAGCTAATCGAAATAATCAACAACTTTAGCAATGTTGCAAGATACAAAATAAACCCACATAAGTCATCAGCATTTCTATATATCTCCAACACAGCTCAGCAGCAAGACTAGACTAGACTAGACTAGACTAGAAAGAGAAATCCCATTCAAAATCACCTTAGACAAAATAAAATACCTAGGAATCAATCTCTCGAGACAAACACAGGAACTTTATGAACACAACTACAAAACACTCTCCACACAACTAAAACTAGACTTGAACAATTGGAAAAACATTAACTGCTCATGAGTAGGACGAGTCAATATAATAAAAATGACCATCCTACCCAAACTCATCTATCTATTTAGTGCCATACCCATGTAACTTCCAAAAATTTTTTTACTGATCTAGAAAAAAACATAACAAAGTTCATTTGGAATAACAAAAGATCAAGGATATCCAGGGAAATAATGAAAAAAAATACAAAGGAAGGGGTCCTTGCAGTCCCAGATCTCAGACTATATTATAAAGCATCGGTCATCAAATCAATTTGGTACTGGCTAAGAGACAGAAAGGAGTATCAGTGGAATAGACTCGTGGTTAGTGACCTCAGCAAGACAGTATATGACAAACCCAAAGATCCCAGCTTTGGGGACAAAAATGCACTATTTCATAAAAACTGCTGAGAAAATTGGAGGACAGTGTGGGAAATATTAGGTTTAGATCAACAGCTCACACCCTACACCAAGATAAATTCAAAATGGGTGAATGAATTGAACATAAAGAAGGAAACTATAAGAAAATTAGGTGAACACAGAATAGTATACATGTCAGACCTTCGGGTAGGGAGAGTCTTTAAAACTAAGCAAGACTTAGAAAGAGTCACAAAATGCAAAATAAATAATCTGGAATACATCAAATTAAAAAGTTTTTGTACAAAGAAAACCAATGTAACTAAAATCAGAAGGGAAGAAACAAATTGTGAAACAATCTTCATAAAAACCTCTGACAAAGGTTTAATTACTCAAATTTACAAAGAGCTACATCAATTGTACAAAATAATCAAGCCATTCTCCAATTGATAAATCGGCAAGGGACCTGAACAGGCAGTTCTCAGCCAAAGAAATCAAAACTATTAATAAGCACATGAAAAAGTGCTCTACATCTCTTATAATCAGAGAGGTGCAAATCAAAACAACTCTGAGGTATCACCTCACACCTAGCAGATTGGCTAACATGATAGCAGAGGAAAGTAATGAATGCTGGAGGGGATGTGGCAAAGTAGGGACACTAATTCATTGCTGGAGGAGTTGTGAATTGATCCATCAATTCTGGATTGCCGAAAGGGCAATAAAAGACTCTCTGCACTTTGATCCAGCTATAGAACTGCTGGGTTTGTACCCCAAAGAGACAATAAGTAAAAAGACTTGTACAAGAATATTCATAACTGCAATCTTTGTGGTGGCCAAAAATTGGAAAACGAGGGGATGCCCTCCAATTGGGGAATGGCCGAACAATTTGTGGTATATGTTGGCGATGGAATACTATTGTGCTAAAAGGAATAATAAAGTAGAGAAATTCCATGGAGACTGGAATAACCTACAGGAAGTGATTCAGAGCCAAAGGAGCAGAACCAGGAAAACATTATACACAGAGACTGATACACTGTGGTACAATCGAAGGTAATGGACTTCTCCATTTTAGTGTCAATGCAATGTCCCTGATCAATCTGCAGGGATGTAAAAAACACTATCCACAAGCAGAGGATAAACTATGGGAGTAAAAACACGGAGGAAAAGCCACTGCTTGACTAAAGGGGGGAAGGGAATACGCCTGAGGAGAGATTCTGAATGAACACTCTAATGCAAATACCAAAAAAATGGAAATGGGTTCAAACCAAGAAAACATGTGATACCCAATGTAATCGTGCGTCGGCTATGGGAGAGGTGGTGGGAAGGGGGTGGGGGAGGAAAAGAAAATGATCTTTATTTCCAATGAATAGTGTTTGGAAATGACCAAATAAAATAATGTTTAAAGTGAAAAAAAAGAAATTAAAGGGGAATTTGGTGGGTCTTTGTAGGAAGTCATATAGAAAAAGTTTAGAAACTCAGAAATGCCCAATATATATGCATATATATAATTGTATAATATCAATATATTTTATCTTTTAACACAAAAAAAGAACTTCTGGACAACTGTCTAGATGTAAAAATCAATTTGTTCATTTGTTGTCTAAACTGATTTATTTCATTATTGATATTAATACATTTTATAATTTTATATATAATCAAATATGTCACAGAGCATTACTTAGAGCATAATAGTTTACTATTTCTTCAGTGTTGAATTACAGTCTCTTTTCAATATATGGAGTTGGTGAAATGAAAAATTATGTAAAAGTAGAATGAACTAAAGAATGGAAGAAGGAAAGGAAAAATATACAAAATGAAACAGCAATAGTGAAAATATGCCTTTGAAATCTCAAGAACAATGGTTTTTCATTATGTAATACAATAATTTCCTGCTGAATATTCTGGGTTGAGTATTAACCATTTTCTAGCCTGTTGCTTATTCTGGTTTATCTCTACCAAATGACATTTTTGCTTATTTGATATTAAAGAACTGGGATTTAGACATCCCACATTAAGAAAATGATAGCTAATAAAATACTTAAGTTTAAGCTAAATAAGTATTATCTCTAAACAATATAAATATTTGTGAACAATGCCATATAAAGCAAAACCTCAAAGAAAAAATCATCTTGTACACAAGACATCTGGTTGAACATTTTTGTCTATTACTGTCATCATCAACATCATATTTTAAAATGTCCTTTTAGGTTCATTTTTAGCTAAATATTCTCTCCTTCCATCTCTTTCCTTCTTTAGAAAAAGCAAGAAATATAAAATATATAACAAAACTATTGCAAATATGTGTAGTCCATCAAAACATATTCCTGCATTATTTCAACTCTCCACCTACAAAAAACTCTGGATCTTTAGCTCTTCATAGGCTGGAGTAAAAAGCTTACAGCTTTGATCTTACATAACTTTCAATATAATTTTTTTTTCACTACCTTTCTTGAAACTTCTTTGTGAAATGAACTTTATCTCATTGTGAAATATTTTTGGCTATAGAATACCTTTCCTAATGTAATATGGATTTTTAGCATAACATGGAATAACTTTGTCCTATAACAAATATGTGAGGGTCCATCCTCTGACTGCATTCATGTGCTTTTAAAATTGGTGGCTATCTCTTATCAACCATATTTTTTTCTTCACTAATTTCCATGACTCCTAGATGCTGCACTTGGTGTATATGCCATGAATTGATCAATAATGAGCCTTTTTTTTTTCAAATTTAAGTCTAGGGTAGTACTAGACAGAGAATATTTCTAAATGTTCCCTGTTTTAACTGGTATGAGCTTCCATATGTAACATTGTTGCTTTTATAATGAATAGTTATTTAAAATTATAATCATAAATATGCAGATTTCTCCTAAACTATATGGGAATCAAAATTTCCTCTATGCAAAATCATTCTTTGTGCAGAGGAAAGAGATTATACTCATAACTTACCTCAGGTCTTAGAGAGTGGAATATCATTTCTAAATCCAAGACATATTGTGCTCAGGTCCCAATGGCCCTGTCTTCCCAGGTCTCCATTCTAGTCTAGATGGCTGCAACAACCCACCAGCTAGCTCCAATTTAAGCTCTAAGACTATTATGGCTCAGACTCTTAGGTCTATGGGAATCACTTCAATCATCTGAAACTGAGCAAATCAAATAACTTAGAACAAAAATAAACTCAACCAGATTAATTTCTTAGAGTTATGGCAAACATGAGGTAAGCATGAGGATGAAAGTCACTCCTCTCACATTAGTTCAGTTCATAGCACCTAACCTCAGTGCAAAAGTAGTAGTAGTCTCTCGGTAACCAAGAATGACAAGAAGAGTCACTAAATGGAGTATGGCTTCAAATATGGCAGAAAAGATAGTAAATGTATTGGTTTCACCAGTTTTAACATACAGGCAAACCATCAAAAATGTTAACTCTCACCCATGTAGTAAAATATAGGTGCAACAGATTCAACATTAAGAAAATTATGTATGATGAAAAGCTAGTGAAAAAAATTTGATTTCTAAAAATAGATATGAAATTAGTCTTGGTAAAATTATATATATATTATTGATTTAGAAACATGAATCTTTTTATTCTTCATATGAAGTAATCATTCTTAAGTATTGTCTTTGAAGTCTTTGAAAGACTAGTTTTGAATACGGTTTTGTAAACAAGAGCAGCTCAGTGTCACCATGACAATTCTCTCCAATCAAGATGAAAATATTGCCACAAAATGAATACAGGACTGAAAGGACCAACAAGGAGACAGAAGGAAACAACTTTCAAGAAAAGAAAATCCCAAAAGTGGGGCAAAGAACATCTGGAGCACTGGGGTGAGAGAGCAGAGTCAGCAAGAGGCTGTAGCAAGATGGGAAGGGCAAGCCAAGAGAAAACCACAACCCATCCCAACCCAATCCCATATCTCTATCACAGATTCCAAACCTAAATTCAAGTCAAAATTCAGATTCTGAGATTCTGCCTGGGCAAATAGTAATCCAAGGCACCCTTTGAAATTTCAAACCTGTGGAGAAGTCCAGGGTCCTAGCCCAGGGCAGTCTAGGCTGAAGTGGGCTGATCTGTGTGGCCCCAGGATGGGCTTGGGTTGAGTACATAGTTTACAGGTTGGGGTAAGGAAACAGTTCACAGCACCATCCTCCTTCGGCCCCTACATCTTTTTGCTCAAAACGAAGGGCAGAGCTCCAATTCAAGGCAATCAAGAGTGTGACTGATTGGATCAAGTACACAGTGAGACCAACAAATTGAGTCTAAGCCTGTGGCTAGAATTTGAGCTTAGAAATTAAAAAAAATAATAGTTAGAAAAAGAACAAATTAAGAATCCCCATATAAAAACTAAATTGGAAATCACAAAAACTTAAAGGAAAAATTAATAAAATTAAAAATAAAAGAACAATTGAACTAATAAATAAGACCATGAACCAGTACTTTGAAGAAAAAAAACAAACAAATAAAATAGATAAAATACTGGTAAATCTAATTTCAAAAAAAAGAAAGATGTGAATCAAAATAATGGAATTAAATATGAAAAGGACAATCTCACCTCCAATGAAGAGGAAATCAAGAGAATTATTTCAAGCTATTATTCAGTGATAAATATGATAATCTAGGTGAAATCAATGAATAATTACAAAGACATAAAATATCTAGTTTAACAAAAGAGGAAATAAGTGGGCTTATTTTTTAATACTTAATACTTAAATACTTAAATAAATCCATCTCAGTTAAATAAATTGAACAATCCATTAAGGAATTCCCCAAGAAAAAATCCCCAGGGCCAAATGGATTCACAAGTGAATTATATAAAACTTTTAAATAACAACTAATCCCAATATTACACAAAATTTTTGACAAAATAAGCAAAGAAGGAGTCTTACCAAATTCATTTAATCACACAAATACAGTACAGTTTCTCAAACCAGGCAGACTAAAAACAGAAGGAAAACTATAGACCAATCTCTTTAATGCACAGATGCAAAAATCTTAAATAAAATAATAGCAAAGAGCCTACAGCAAATCCTTACAAGGATTATCCATTATGACCAGGTGGGATTAATATCAGGAATGCAAAGCTTGTTAAACATTAGAAAAATAATCCAAATAATTGACCATAATAATAAACAAACTAATAGAAATCACATGTTTACCTCAAAAGATGCAGAAAAGCCTTTGACAAAATACATCACCTATTACTATTGAAAACCCTAGAAAGTATAGGAATAGAAAGTCCATTCCTCAAAATAATAAACAGTATTTATTTAAAACCATCAGCAAGTATCATCTGTAATGGGGATTAGTTAGGAGCCTTCCCAATAAGATCAGATGTGAAAAAAGGATGCCTATTAATACCACTATTATTTAATACTGTACTAGAAATGCTAACTATAGCAATTAGAAAAGAAAAAGTAATCAAAGGGATTGAAGTAGGCAGTGAGGAAAATAAACTATCACTCTGTAAAGATGATATGATGGTATACTTAGAGAACCCAAGAAAATCAATAAAAAAGCTAGTAGAAGTAATTAGTAATTTTAGGAAAGTTGAAGTATACAAAATAAATTCACATAAATCATCACCATTTTAATTTATTTTCAATCAAAATCAGCACCAAAAGTTAGAAAGAGAAACTATATTTAAAATCACTCTAGGTAATATAAAATATTTGGGAATCTATCTGACAAGACGAATTCAGGAATTATATGAACACAACTACAAAACACTTTTCACACAAATAAAAGCAGATCTAAACAATTGGAAAAACATTAATTGTTCATGGGGAGGATGAGGTAATATAATAAAAATTATAATCCTACCTAAAATAATTTACTTATTCAATGCCATACCTATCAAACTACCAAAAAATAATTTGAAAGATTAGAAAAAAGATTAAGAGTTCATTTGGAAGAACAAAAGATGAAAAATATTAAGGGAACTAATAAAAATGTGAAACTGTACTACAAAGAGGTGATTATCAAAAATATATGGTACTGACTAAGAGATAGAAAAGTAGATCAATAGATTAAATTGGGGCAAATGACCTCATCAAGATAATGTTTAATAAACCCATAAATTCCAGATTTTGTGACAAAACCACACTATTTGACAAAAACTGCTCAAATCTCACACCTTATATCAGCTTAAATAAATTCAGAATGGGTAAATGACTTAAATATAAAGAGGGAAATTATAAGCAAATTATGTGAACATAGAATAGTATACCTGTAAGATCTATGAGAAAGAAGAGAATTTAATACCAAGCATGAGATAGAAAACATCACAAAACACAAAATAAATAATTTTGATTACATTAAATTTAATTTTTTTTGTACAAACAAAACCAATGCAAGCAAAATTAGAAGGGAAGTAACATATTGGGGAAAATAATTTAACCAAAAAAAAAAAACTGAAAAAAGGTGTAATTTCTCAAATTTATAAATAGCTAAGTCAATTGTGCAAAAAATCAAACCATTCCACAATTGACAAATGGTAAGGGGACATCAATAGGCAATTTCCAGATATAGAAATAAAAATTATCAATAAACACATAAAAAGTGTTCTAAATCTCTCATAATTAGAGAAATGCAAATCAAAACAATGCTGAGGTTCCACCTTACTCCTAGCAGACTGATCCAATATGATAGTAAAAGAAAATAATAATTGTTGGAGGAGTTGTTGCAAAATTGAGAAACTAATGCATTGCTTGTGAAGTTATGAATTAATCCATTCATTTTGGAAGACAATCTGGAACTATGGCCAAAGGTGTCAGAGGTAGATAACTCAGAATCCACCTAAAATGTAGATCTAAGTGCCCTCATCAGAGGATGATAACCAAAAGTCTGTCTGAGAATGAGTCCTAGTGCCCTCACCTTCACCTTCTTTTTGCTTAACATAAGAAAACATGTTATTGCTAGCAAGACATGTTATTGATGATTTGACCATTCCATGAACCTAGGTGATGCAAAGAGTTCTATCTACTACTCTAGAAGCCATATTTACATTCTTGTTACACATTCCCATGGATATTTCTCAGAGGATTGCTTTTACTTTCTGTGGTTTTTACCTTTAAAAGATGTAACCAGCTTTCAATAAACTTGTACTCATTTGCATTAGGAAATGAGGTCCTTCTGATTCTACACTGTTGTTTATTAATCCATATTGTTTCCCCTTGTCTTTACCTGGGGAACTCTGGTACCAGTACTGCCTCCCAGAGGGGTCTTCACACAAAGGACTTAAAAAAAATGTATGTTCTTTGAAAATGTAATACTGCCACTAAGCTGGTACTGTAAAAAGATAATAGTGAAAAATGTTTGTACAAAAATATTCATAGCCTTGCTCTTTGTGATGGCAAAAAAATAGAAAATGAGGAGTGTCCATCATTAGGGGGATGACTGAAAAATTGTGGCATATTATGGTGATGGAATACTACTATAAGGAATGATGAACTGGAGGATTTCTATATGAACTGGAAGAATCTCCAGGAACTGATACAGGCTGAAATGAGTAGAACTAAGAGAATATTATACACAGAAATTGAAACATTGTGGAAAGATGCAATGTAATGGACTATGCTAATACAAAACAATCCCAAGGGACTTATGAAAATGAATACCAACCAAATCAAGAGAAAGAACTGAGGTAGCAGAAACACAGAAGAAAAACAAATGACAACATTTGTTTATTCTGAATATATTATTCAGGGTTTTGGTTTTAAAAGATTCCTTCTTTGCAAAAACGAATAATAAGGAAATAAGTAGAAGTGATAACATTTGTATAACCCAATGGGAGTGCTTATAGGATATGGGGTGATGGCAGGAAGAAGGGGAGGAAAGAAAACAAAATATATAAACATGGAAAAATATATTTTTTTAAATTGCTTCTTAGTATTGTTGTTAATGCTGCCCTTGGTATTCACACAGCTAGAATTAGTCTAAGAAGATGATCATCATTAATTTTTTTGTTTGTCTCAGATCCTTATGGCAGTCAACAGACTTATAAACTCCTCAGAATTACATTTTTAAATACATGAAACAAAATATAACAAAGGATGGCAATTATATTAAGAAAATGTAAGATATATTATTTGTCCCTTATGGAGACAAAGAAAATTTTATCAAAAATTTATAAGTGAGGACATCTGGGAATAGACAAGATAGCAGAATAGAGAAAGTTGATCTCTCCAAAAATTCCCCTCCAAACAACTTTAAAATAATGTCACAAATTAAATTCTAGAGTGGCAAAGTTAACAAAAGTTCAGAGTAAAAATTCTTTCAGCATAAGAAAACTGAGAAATAAGAAAGATTAATCAAATGGTGGAAGAAAGTTGGCCAGTAACCCATGTGAATGAAAAATGAGTAGTAGGATTAGGTGGAGTTACCACAGAACAGCAGCTTCAGGAGATTTCAAGTCAAAGATGGTAAAAGGACTTGACAACTGATCACAAAGACATTACAGATTTTATATTAAATACCAATGGATGTAGGACCAGATGCTATTTGGTATCTGCATTGCCTAAACCTACTTCTAGGTCCTAGGTAAAGGAAGGTGAAAAGCATTGGATGACATGGAAGCCCTGAGATACAGTATCAGTTCTACCTTTAAGGGATAATAGACCCAAAGAAAAAATATAATTTCTAGTCCCAAAAAAGGTAAGACCCAAAAGAGAAGTATTGATTGAAATTTCAAAGTTTCAGGGACCCTTCCTGTGAAAGGAAAAGATTATAGAACAAGAGAAGAGTGGTCACACTTCTCCACCAATAATGCAACCTAGACACATTGAGAACTATCAAACTCCAGAACTAATTCGGAATAGAGCAGTGTGAATAACCTGGAGCTTAGGACTGAGCCCCTCTCCAACTTCAAATGCAAGTAGAGAGTCAATATTAACATAAAGTTCTAAATCAAAAATAGGGTAGAAATATGAGGGGGAACAAACAACCATATCATAAAAAGTTACTATAGTGACCAGGAAAATAAATATACAAATTGAATGAAGGGTAAACAGCTAGAAATAGTTCAAGTAAAAATGTAAATAGGATACAGGCTCAATAAGAATTCCTGGAAGAGCTCCCCCTCCCTCTCAGGCTAGAGCTACACGGCGGTGCCGAGGCCTCTCACCTGGTAATGGCCATTCCATCCTCCCCCATCCCTGCCGCAACGGCGGCAGCAGCAGCGGCAGCGGTGGCGATCTCCTTTTCCCTTCTGGCTCCTCAGCTGAGCAGTGACCATGGTAACCCTACAGGGCACCTTATGTTGAATCTAAGTTTGAAAAGAGAAGAGTTAATGTAACAAAGATGCCACACGTTTCCTCTCCCTGGCACCGAACGAAATAGACTACATCAAAGGAGGATAAAAATCACCTTTGGAGGAACAGAAGAACTCCCCAGTACCCCACAGAGGCGAAGGTACGTGGGGTTTGAACATTTCCACACTATAATAAGAAGGAGGTAAAGCTTGCACAGAAAAGTAAACTGAGCTGCCCTTCCCCCTCCCACCTTCCCCACCAAACCAGAGTGAGCTACAGGAGCTCTCACTGGGACAGCAAGTGAGTGGGGAACATCTCTGTCTGGGGTGGGCACTGCAGGGTCCTTGGGATCTAGGGACTGCCAGGAAAAAAAAAAAAACATGGGAGAATCCTGCACTGAGCAAAGGGGGCGGTTTCATGGGAGAATCCTGCACTGAGCAAAGGGGCCCCAGGGAGCCATACATGGGGTGGTTGAGCTTAGCATCTGGGCGGAGCTAAACACCAGGGGTGGACCACGTGCTTATTATCTGGGTGGAGCTGAACGTCTGGGCAGTTTGGCAGTGATCAGGGGCCCAGCGCTCTAAGAAACCTTGGAGACTGGGAAGAACTAGTCTGAGGCAACCTAAATTCACAGAAAACCCGATCATATCACCCAGACGCCAGACCAAAACGGAAAGGGGAATAAAACCACCAAAGGGATGGTTAATATGGCCCAAAATCAAGCCTCCAGGAATAAAGGGAAAAAGGTGACTATTGAAAACTTTTATGGTGGAAGTACCCAAGGAAAAGAAGAGAATAAGGATGAAATCCAAAAAAAATCAGAACATGCCTCCCAAAATGGAAACTATCAATAAGCTCTGGAAGATCTCAAACTGGAACTTACCCAAAAGATGGAAATCTGGAAAGAAAAATGGGAGAAAGAGATCAGCAGTCTGACAGATAAGACTGCTCAATTGGAAAAAGAGCTGGAAACATCCAATAGAAGGGCAGACAAAGCTGAAAAGGAAAACCAGTCCCTAACGACCAGAATTAAGCAATTCGAAGAAAGTGAGATCAAAAAACAGCAAGAATCAATAAAGCAAAGCCAAAAAATTAATGAATTAGAAGAAAATATAAAATATCTCAATGAAAAGGTCACAGATTTGGAAAACAGAGGAAGAAGCAACAACCTCCGAATTATCGGTCTCCCAGAAAAACCAGAGATAAACAACAAACTCGATGTTATTCTACAAGAGATTATAAAAGAAAATTGCCCACACTTTCTGGAGCAAGGGGCAAAATAGAAATAGAAAGGCTTCATAGAACACCCTCTATACTAAATCCCCAAAAGACAACCCCTAGGAATGTAATTGCCAAATTCAAGAGCTTCCAAAAAAAAGGAGAAAATCCTAAAAGAAGCCAAGAAAAGAAGCTTCAGATATAGGGGGCTCCCATAAAAATCACACATGACTTAGCTCACACCTAGCAAAGTGGCTAACATGACAGCAAAGGAAAGTAATGAATGGTGGAGGGGATGTGGCAAAGTGGGGACACTAATTCATTGCTGGTGGAGTTGTGAATTGATCCAGCCATTCTGGAGGGCAATTTGGAACTATGCCCAAAGGGTGATAATGACTGTCTGCCCTTTTATCCAGCCATAGCACTGCTGGGTTTGTACCCCAAAGAGATAATAAGGAAAAAGACTTGTACAAGAATATTCATAGCTGCACTCTTTGTGGTGGTCACAATTTGGAAAACAAGGGGATGCCCATCAATTGGGGAATTGCTGAACAAATTGTGGTATATGTTGGTGATGGAATACTATTGTGCTAAAAGGAATAATAAAGTAGAGAAATTCCATGGGAACTGGAACAACCTCCAGGAAGTGATGCAGAGCAAAAGGAGCAGAAAAAGGAAAACATTGTACAAAGAGACTGATACATTGTGGTACAATTGAAGGTGATGGACTTCTCCATTAGTGGCAATGCAATGTCTCTGAACAATCTGCAGGGATCTAAAAAACACTATCCACAAGCAGAAGATAAACTGTGGGAGTAAAAACACAGATGAAAAGCAATTGCTTGACTACAGGGGTTGAGGGGATATGACTGATTAGAGACTCTAAATGAACACTCTAATGGAAATACCAACAAAATGGAAAAGGGTTCGAGTCAAGAACACATATGATAACCAGTGGAATCGTGCGTCGGCTATGGGAGAGGGAAAGGTGGGGGGGGTGTGGAGGAAAAGAAAATGATCTTTGTTTCCAGTGAATAATGTTTGGAAATGACCAAATAAAATAATGTTTAATTTTTTTAAAAAAATAGTGCTATGGATACTTTATTGAAGAATAAAAAAGAATTCCTGGAAGAGCCAGTATATTTTTCTTTCAAATCCAAATTAATGGTAGAAAAATATGGTAAAGAAATGAAAGCAAAGGAGGAAAATATTGGGGGAAATTAACAAAAATTATGGCAAATAAAATAATTCTTAAAAGACAAAATTGGCCAAATGGAAAAAAAAAGCTACCACAGAATTCACTGAAGAGAACAACTCTTTAAAAAGTAAAGGTCACCATATAGAAAAACATTTACAAAGAGCACAGCTGGGTGGCACAGTGGATCGAGTCAGGCCCAAAAGACTGGAGGTCATGGATTTAAATATGGCCTCAGACTCTTCCTAGCTATGTAACCCTGCGGAAGTCACTTAACCCCCATTGCCTAGTCCTTACCACTCTTTTCTGCCTTAGAACAAATTTCCAGTATTTATTGTAAGATGGAAGGTAAGGTTATGTTTTTTTTTTATTGTACAAAAGTTCACTGAAGGAAATAATTCCTTAAAATTTAGATTTTATTAAATAGAAGCTTATAACTCCCTGAGACATGAAGAAAAAATAAAACCAAGTCAAAACAATTTTTAAATAAGAAGAAAATGTGAAATATATCATTAAAAAAAAAAACCAGCTGGCCTGGAAAAAAGATCAAGAGTAGATAATTTAAGGATTATCCAGACTTTTGGAAAGTCATGATCAAAAAAATGAGCATAGATATCATGTTTCAAGAAATCAACAAGGAAAAATACACATATATCCTAAAATGAATAGCTAAAATAGAAATGGAATGAATCTACTGTTCACCTTCTGAAAGAAATCTCCAAATAATATCCCCCAAGAACATCAAAAATAAATCCCAGAGTTCCTAGGTTAATTATAAAATATTTCAAACAGCAAGAAAGCAAGTATTCAAATACCTTAGAACTACAATCAGGATCACATGATTTTTAGTAGGTATTTTAGTAAATGAGCAGAAGGTTGGAATATGATATTCTGGAAGGCAAAAGAACTGGGATTACAATCAAGAATAATCTACCCAGGACTTTCGGTCAAGATGGCGGCTTAGAGAAAGCTAAAGTTCAGATCTCCAGAAACCCTTCCCTTCAGATCTCAAACTATATGCTCCTAGGGCACCGAAATTCAAAAAGATCAACAGCATAAACCCTAGGAATCCTCCTACTGGACCTGGACTTGGATCAAAAGGTATGGCCCCCCTCAAAAGCCAGAACCCAAGATCACTTGGACCTAAGGGGTAGGAGCTCCAAGTCCAAGGCTACAGAGGGAAACTTAGAGCTGAGATTATAACCCCCAGGCCAGGTCCTTCCATCGGAGACCCAGTGAAAGTCATTGCCCTCCGAGCTCCGGGAAGCTGCTGCCCCTCCCCCCTCAGAAAGCAGGGTCCTCTGAAACAACAGTAACCCTCAAGGCCTACAAGACAGCCTCACAGCCAGCTATTCTGAAGGCAACTTCTGGAAAGCAACCCGAACCAGTCAAGGGGGCACCCAATCATCAGGGAAATAGAGAGAGCCTGGGGAGAGTATAACCCCCTGGGCAGAACCTTCTATCCAAGTCTCAGTGAAAGTCACTGCCCTCAGAACTCCGGGAAGCCGCGGCCCCTCCCCCCTCAGAGAGCAGGGTAGTCTGAAACAACAATAATCCTCAGGGCCTGGAAGACAGCCTCAAGGCCAGCTATTCTAAAGGCAACTTCCGGAAAGCAACCCGACCCAGTCGATGGAGCACCTTAATAGCATGGAAACAGAGAGAGCCGGGGAGAGTGTAACCCCCTGGACGGGTACTTCCATTCCAGTTCCAGTGAAAGTCACTGCCTTAAGGCATACTCAGTTCAACCCAGGGAAAGCTCATATAAAGGACAACCTGCCCAGGACTAAAACCTCTGAACAACAGATAGAGATAAGAAAAGCTAATCCTCCCCAATCAGAGATGGCAAACTCCACAGAATCACAGAAGTCCCAAAATCCCAAGAAAAATAAGAAGAAAGGGGCAAATTTGAACACATTCTATAGAGCAAAAATTCAAAATACAGAAGAGATAGAAGACAATACAAAAGAAAATGCTCCGAAACCTTCCAAAGGAAATGGAAACTCTCCACAAACCCAGGAAGAATTTGAATCAGAAATGACCCAAAAGATGGAAGCCTTCTGGGAGGAAAAGTGGGAAATAATGCAAAAGAAATTCAAGCATCTACAAAACCGGTGTGACCAAACTAAAAAGGAAAACCAGGCTTTAAAGCTCAGAATCAAGCAACTGGAAGACAACGATCCTGTAAAAGAGCAAGAATTAATAAAGCAAAGCCAAAATACCAAGAAATTAGAAGAGAACATAAAATATCTCACCGACAAGGTGACAGATCTGGAAAATAGGGGGCAAAGAGGTAATTAAAGAATAATTGGACTTCCAGAAAAGCCAGAAATAAACACCAAACTCGACATTGTGATACAAGATATAATCAAAGAAAATTGCCCAGAGATTCTAGAACAAGGGGGTAATACAGCCACTGACAGAGCTCACAGAAGACCTTCTACACTAAACCCCCAAAAGACAACTCCCAGGAATGTAATTGCCAAATTCCAAAGCTATCAAACAAAAGAAAAAAATCCTACAGGAAGCCAGAAAAAGACAATTTAGATATAAAGGAATGCCAATCAGGGTCACACAAGACCTTGCAAGTTCTACTCTAAATGATCATAAGGCATGGAACATGATCTTCAGAAAAGCAAGAAAGCTGGGTCTTCAACCAAGAATCAGCTACCCAGCAAAACTGACTATATACTTCAAAGGGAAAGTATTAGCATTCAAGAAAATAGAAGATTTCCAACTTTTCGCAAAGAAAAGACCAGAGCTCTGTGGAAAGTTTGATACCGAAAAGCAAAGAGCAAGGAATACCTGAAAAGGTAAATATTAAGGAAAGGGGAAAGGAGAAAAATGTTATCTTCTTCTTTTATTCAAACTCTCTTCTATAAGGACTACATTTCTCTCAATCTATGTATACTAACATGTGGGGAAAATGTAATTAATAAATAAGGGGTAAAGAAAGATCAAATAGAATAATCTTTCTCACACAAAGATTCATATGGGAAGGGGAGGGGAAGAAAACTCCTATAAGAAGGAGAGGAAGAGAGGATTTTTTACTTAAACCTTAATCACAGGGAAATCAACACTGAGAGGGAAAAACATCCAGATCCATTGGGATCTTGAATTCTATCTTACCCAACAAGGGTAGGGAGAAGGGAAAACCAAGGGGGGGGAGGGGGACAGGGAAAACAAAAAGGAATGGAAAGAGAGGGGGTAGTGGGAGGGAACAAAAAGGTAGGGACTAAAAAGGGAAACATCAAAGGAGGGTGCAAGGGGGACTGATTCAAAGTAAATCACTGGAATAAAAGGTAGAGCCAAAGAAGAAAAGGTTAGAATTATGGAAGGATATCAAAATGCCAGGGAGTCCACAAACGACAATCATATTTTGAACGTGAATGGGATGAACTCACCCATGAAACATAGACGAATAGAAGAATGGATTAGAATCCAAAACCCTACCATATATTGTCTTCAAGAAACACACATGAGGCGGGTTGACACCCACAAGGTCAGAATTAAAGCATGGAGTTAGACCTTCTGGGCCTCAACTGACAGAAAGAAGGCAAGAATAGTTATCATGATAACTCATAAAGCCAAAGCAAAAATAGACCTAATCAAAAAGGACAGGGAAAGTAATTATATTTTGTTAAAAGGGACTTTAGACAATGAGGAAATATCATTAATCAACATGTATGAACCAAATAATATAGCACCCAAATTTCTAATGGAGAAACTAGGAGAATTGAAGGAAAAAATAGACAGTAAAACCATATTAGTGGGAGACTTAAACCAACCATTATCAAATTTAGATAAATCCAATCAAAAAATAAATAAGAAAGAGGTAAAAGAAGTGAATGAAATCTTAGAAAAAATAGAATTAATAGACATGTGGAGATAAATAAATAGGGATAAAAAGGAATACACCTTCTTCTCAGCACCACATGGCACATTCACAAAGATTGACCATACATTAGGTCACAGAAACATAGCACACAAATGCAGAAAAGCAGAAATAATGAATGCAGCCTTCTCAGATCACAAGGCAATAAAAATAATGATTAGTAATGGTACATGGAAACTAAATAAAAAAATAATTGGAAATTAAACAATATGATACTCCAAAATCGTTTAGTTAAAGAAGAAAACATAGAAACAATAATTTCATCGAGGAAAATGACAATGGTGAGACATCCTTTCAAACCTTTTGGGATGCAGCCAAAGTGGTAGTCAGAGGTAAATTCATATCCCTGAATGCTTATATTAACAAACTAGGGAGAGCAGAGATCAATCAATTGGAAATGCAAATGAAAAGACTCGAAAGCGATCAAATTAAAACCCCCTAACAGAAAACCAAACTAGAAATCCTGAAAATTAAGGGAGAAATTAATAAAATCGAAAGTGATAGAACTATTGATTTAATAAATAAGACAAGAAGCTGGTACTTTGAAAAAATAAACAAAATAGACAAAGTACTAGTCAATCTAATTTAAAAAAGGAAGGAATAAAAGCACATTAACAGCATCAAAGATGAAAAGGGGGACAGCATCTCCGATGAAGAGGAAATTAAGGCAATCATTAGAAATTACTTTGCCCAATTATATGGCAATAAATACAACAATTTAGGGGATATGGATGAATATATACAAAAATACAAACTGCCTACACTAACAGAAGAAGAAAGAGAATTCTTAAATAATCCCATGTCAGAAAATGAAATCCAACAAGCCATCAAAGAATTTCCTAAGAAAAAAATCCCCAGGGCCTGATGGATTCACCAGTGAATTCCATCAAACATTCAGAGAACAGTTAATCCCAATACTATACAAACTATTTGACATAATAAGCAAAGAGGGAGTTCTACCAAACTCCTTTTATGACACAAAAATAGCACTGGTTCCAAAACCAGGCAGGTCAAAAACAGAGAAAGAAAACTATAGACCAATCTCCCTAATGAATATAGATGCAAAAATCTTAAATAGGATACTAGCAAAAAGACTCCAGCAAGTGATAAGAAGGATCATCCACCAAGATCAAGTAGGATTTATAGCAGGGATGCAGGGCTGGTTCAATATTAGGAAAACCATCCATATAATTGACCACATCAATAAGCAAACCAACAAGAACCACATGATTATCTCAATAGATGCAGAAAAAGCATTTGATAAAATACAACACCCATTCCTATTAAAAACACTAGAAATCACAGGAATAGAAGGGTTCTTCCTAAAAATAATAAACAGTATATATCTAAAACCATCAGCTAATATCATCTGCAATGGGGATAAACTAGACGCATTCCCAATAAGGTCAGGAGTGAAACAAGGATGCCCATTATCACCTCTACTATTTGACATTTTATTAGAAACACTAGCAGTAGCAACATAGTAATGGGTTCAAATCAAGAAAACATGTAATGCCCAGTGGATTTATGCGTCGGCTATGGGGGGTGGGGGGGAGGAAAAGAAAATGATCTATGTCTTTAATGAATAATGCTTGGAAATGATCAAACAAAATATTTAAAAAAAAAGAATAATCTACCCAGCACAACCAAGTTTAATTCTTCAAGGGAAAAATGTCTATTTAATAAATAATGTAGTCCTGATAAAAAGGATAGACAGAAAATTATGACTTTGAAAATTTAGAGCTTTAGAAAAATTGACTTTCAGATGCAAGACTCAATAGAAGAATAAAAAGGGAAATGTAAGAAAAGAAATTGTAAGGAAGACAATAATCTTAATCTGCTCACCTTTCTATATGGGAAGATAATACATGTATCTTCCAAAAACTTCATCATTATATGTTTTTGTTTATGCATTTTCATTTGTCTTTGATTCTTTATGATCTCTTACACACTTTATCACCTATATTTTCTTGGCAAAATATTAGAATTTTCTATTTCCTTCTCCATCTCATTTTTCAAGTGAAGAAAATCTAGCAAACAGGTACTTGCCTAGTATCATATAGCTAATAAATGTCTGAGACCAAATTTAAACTCAATTTTGAATGATCTTAGGCCTAGAGTTTATTCTCTGGGCCACTTTAACAACTAAAAGAGTTTCTATAGGCAAAGGGCAAAGGTTTGAAAAGATTGTGTAGGATTGAAAAAAAAATAAATAGGTAAGTTGGAGATATATATTTTAAGGAAAAAGGAGAAAGGAAAAGGAGAAAGAGGGAGCAATAAAAAGAGAGCAGAGAGAAAAGAAGATAGTGTTCAGCCTACTTTAGAGAATAAACTACATAAAGGGATAGTGAGATAATGATAAAGAGAAGAAAATAGGTTGGAAGGAAATGAAAAATTAATAATTTCAACTGTGAATTTGAATAGGATAAATCACACCAAAAACATAAATAGGTTGAAAAATGGATTAGAATTATAGGGGGGAAATAGTACAACTCTAATAGTGGATGATCTTAATGTTCTTCTCTTGGTTATAGATAACCATAAAAGAAAGAAGTCAAGGAATTTAATAGAATCTTAGAAATGTTGGATATGATAGACCTCTGGAGAAAACTGATTTTTTTTTTCTCAGCTATACGTGGCACTAGAAATCCTACCTATAGCAATAAGTAAAAAAAATCAATAACTAAAGAAATTATCTCATAGTATACAATAAGCCATAGTTGGACATGTTAAGAGTCCATTAAAAAACTCATTTAAATAACAACTTCAGTAAAGTTGTAGTTTTTACTATAAATCCATATAAGACATCAGCATGTTTATATACTACCAAGAAAACCCAAGAGCAAGAGGTATTTCACTTAAAATTACTGCTAATAATATGAAATATTTAGGAGTATAAAACCAAGGATGATATGAACACAATTACAAAACAATTCTCACATAAAGACATATCTAAACTACTAAAGAAATATTAATTGCTCATGGATATGTTGACATTGTGTAAAGGGGAAGTGTCGTAGAGGGATATAAGATGTTATATAAGCTACCTAGGAATTCCTCAGAGTCAATTAAGCATCAGACACTTGGATTATAAAAACTAAGTTTATTTTAACAAAAGGGATAAGGGGAACTGGTAGGTATAACCCTGACACTCTTCTGACTACCTCCACCAGACTCCTAAGTTTCCTACATAATATGATTGGCCCTAATCTTCCCACCAGTAATTAATAAAGAAAGAAAGGGGGAAAAAAACCTCTGGCTTTGACTGCTATATTAAGTAACCAAAGTTATAGATGAAAATCTTTGGATTACCTTAGCCAATAGGAATTATGGTAGATAGACCACTGCCAGATGAAGACTGGACTCAGGGAAATTAGTTTTCTCCAAGTAAATACCCTACCTGGATGCCAAAGATTTTCTCCATGAAAATCCTGACTTTCCAGGGCAAATCTCTTAGAGGAAAACTCCTCCTTCAGCTTGAAATTGTAGGCAGGGAGTCAAGGGATATGAACCGGCAGTTCTCAAAGTATTTAAAGCTCTTTATGGATATGTAAAAATGCACTAAATCATTATTTTAAAATATTTTTAAATTTTTATTTATAATATTTTTCCATGGTTATATGATTCATAATTCTCCTCTCCTCAGCTTTCTCCTTCCTCCTCCTAATGCCAACAAGAAGTTCCATTGTGTAATACATGTATCATTGTTCAAAACATATTATTATGTTATTGATATTTGCAGTAGAGTGATCCTCCCTAATCACATCCTTATCTCTCTATGTGATGAAGCATAGATTTTTCTAATGCATTTCTGATTCTACAGTTCTTTCTCTGGATGAGGGTAGAATTCTTTCTCACAGGTTCCTATGGATTGTCCTGGGTTATTGCATTTTTGCTAGTAGAAATGTCTATTACATTTGATTGTGCCATAATGTATCAGACTCTGTGTATAGTGTTCTTCTGGTTCTGTTCCTTTCTCTCTGTTTCATTTCCTGAAGTCATTCCATTTTACATGAAATTCCTCCTTATTTATTATAAATTATTCCTTTCAGCACAATAATATTCCAATACCATAATATACAACAATTTATTCAGTCATTCCCCTTCATTTTCCAATTTTTTGCCACAACAAAGAGCAAGGTTACAAATATTTTTGTACAAGAATTAATTAATTAGAGAAATGAAAATCAAAACAACTCCAAGGTACTGCCCCACAACTATCAGTTTGGCTATTATTATAGAAAAGGAAAATGACAAAACTTGAAGGGAACATTGGAAAACTGAGACATTAATATGCTTCTGGGAGAATCAAAAACTGATTGGATCATTGTAGAGAGTAATTTGAATCAATAACCAAAGGACTATAAACAGTATCGATCCTTTCACCCAGCAATACTACTACTAGGCTTCCATCCCAAAGAGATAAAAAACAAAATGGTTAATATTTAATATTTAAAGCAGCTTTTTTGTGGGAGAAAAGAATTGGAAAGTGAAGGACTACTAGTCAATTTGGAAATGACTAAGTAAATTACAACAAATGATTGTAATAGAATACTATTGTGCTGTAAGAAATGACAAGCAAGAGGACCTCAGAAAAACCTGGAAGACTTATATGAATTAAAGCCGAGCAAAATAAGTCAAACTAGGAAGGTGTGTAGTAACAAGTATAATGAATAATTCTATATAATTTAGCTATTCTGAGCAATACAATCATACAAATGTATCCCAAAGGACTCATGGGGATAAAGAATGAATAAAGTCTAACCAAAGCAAACTTTTTTTCACTTTCTTTATGATTTTTTTTATTCAAGTTTCTTTCCACAAAAGAATTTATATGGAAAAATGTTGTGCATGATTACAAATTTTTAAAAAATCTATATGAGATTGCTTACCAACTCAAGGAAATGGGTTTTGGAGATGAGTGAGGAAAGGAGATAATTTAAGACTCAATATTCTTTGAAAATTGTTGGACACTGTTTTTACATGCAATTGGAAAATAAAATAAAATTTAAATTAAAAATAGTATTTAATAATGGATACTGTGTGTAACAGGGAGATATTAAATTTTATCAAATAGGTGATATTTTATCGGACTTAGGAAGATTAATTTGATAGCTGAGGGGTGAATGGAGTAAAATGAGGGAAAATTGAGGGAGAATTAGTGGTGTGACAAGGAAATCACTTTAAAAGACTCATATATATTAATTTAAGGTCGCCAAGCAATTCAGCTATGTAATTCCTAAATGAAAACTCAAGTCAGCAGTCAATCTTTTATGGAGTTTAATTACAAACAGGAGGAAGAAAGGTATTAGAGATAGAGAGAGAGAGGGAGAGAGAAAGGGGAGAGAAGGGAATAGGGCTTAAATATCCCTTCTGTTTAGGCTGGGCCAAAAGGCCCAAGCCCTTAGATAGCTGAGGCAAAGGAAAGAGATCAGTCCCTATCACTCACATGACCAAAATGGAGAAACAGTCTCAGGGGCCTCCACCTCCAGCTTCCTTCAGAGCAAGCTTCTCAGAGCACAACCTCTCAGAGCAAAACCTCTCCAACCAACCACAGTCCTCAGACCCCGCTATCTTTAAGGAAACCATCCAAGTTCCCT